>NC_025693.1:31678707-31681207 GCF_000633955.1 Camelina sativa
AGAACAAATTCAAGTGTAAGATTGGCACTCTCTACTCGGACAATGGCGGTGAGTTCGTAGCGTTGAAGTCCTTCCTTGTGACTCACGGCATTACACACTTGACCACACCGCCACACACACCGGAATTGAATGGGATCTCTGAGCGGAAACACCGCCATATTGTTGAGACTGGTCTCACCCTTCTCAGCAAAGCCTCCATGCCTATTTGTTACTGGAGTTATGCCTTTGCGACCGCCGTGTACTTAATCAATCGAATGATCACTCCAGTTCTCGACAATGAGTCTCCATATGTAAAGCTCTTCTCTCAGCATCCCAACTATCTTAAGCTTCGTGTGTTTGGAAGCTTGTGTTTTCCCTGGACTCGTCCATACACTTCTCACAAGTTGGAACGTCGCTCGGTCCCGTTTGTGTTTCTTGGATATTCACTTACGCAGAGTGCATATCTTTGCTTGGATCGTGATACCGGTCGTATTTACACTTCACGACACGTCCAATTTGTGGAATCGAGCTTTCCATTTGCTCGACCTTCGTCGTCACCGCTGTCTGCAACGGAACACGACACGCCGTATGACTCCACCTCCACCGTCCTTCCTGTGACTTGCCCACTCGCTACAGCTCCATCTCTGTCTCCCTCGTGCTCAGCTCCTCACCCCATGCCGTCATCTTCTCTGCCGGTTGCACCATCGCCAACACCGTCGTCGCATGGCAACACGCCCACTACATCCGCAACGCTTCTCGCACCAGCTCCATCTCCCAACGAGACTATTTCACCTAGCCCAACTCCAAACAATAGCTCATCAGGCCCAAATCCAACCACCAGTCCACCAGATCAACCTGCAAACCCAAGCCCATTAAGCCCATTAAGCCACCCAACAAACAATAGCCCTACGACGTCTTCATCANACGATGTGTTTTTCATGAATAACTACTCTCTCATGCATTGGTCATCTTTGCTGCAAAGGGGCAAAGAAGTACTCAATGTCGCCAAGCCCATTGTTCCTACAATGGTGAGCAACCTTATTTGTTCTTGAACCTCAAAATTCAACTCTATATTAACATTTTGGTAATTTCAATCTACAGAATCAGACTGGATCGTTATCGCAGTCTGTATCAAGAGTCCAGATAAGTACCATGGCAGTTAAAGACGATTTGATAGTTGCTGGAGGGTTCCAAGGGGAGCTTATCTGCAAGGTATATTAAACATATTTTGTGTTCTATAGTGATCTTTTTGTTAATTTGGTTTCTGACTTAGCGTGGTCTCTCTGATTGCAGAGAGTCAACGAACCTGAGGTTGCGTTCTGCACAAAACTAACATCAGCTGAAAACGACATCACCAATTCCGTTGATATATACAACACTCCCAAGTAATTACTAAAACAGAATATACATTGGTTTTAGAAGAAAACAAAACATCATCTAATCCTTGTTTTCTTAATCCATGTAGTGGCTCGTTAAGGGTTATGGCTGCGAACAATGACTGTACCATCCGGCAATTTGATGCCACAAGCTTCACCTTCCTCAACAATTTCACCTTTGATTGGTCTGTAAATGTAAGCGCTTCTCTTTCTCTTCAGACTTGGATGTTGTTATCTGCTAGCATTAGTCTCAAAAGTGCTATTATATTTATGTTTTTGCTACGTCTCTGTCTGTAGAACATCTCCACCAGTCCAGACGGCAAGTTAGTGGCTGTTCTAGGGGACAGTACAGAGTGCTTACTAGCCGATGCCGGATCTGGAAAAGTGATTCACGGACTAGAAGGCCATCTGGACTACTCGTTTTCGTCAGCATGGCACCCAAACGGACAGATCCTAGCTACTGGTAACCAAGATACAACCTGTAGGCTATGGGACGTAAGGAACCTGTCTCAATCATTCAAAGTGCTGAAAGGAAACATGGGAGCAATCAGAGCCTTGAGGTTCACGTCTGATGGACGGTTCTTAGCCATGGCTGAGCCAGCAGACTTTGTTCACTTGTTTGACACGGAAGCTGGTTATAGTCACTGTCAAGAGATTGATCTGTTTGGAGAAATCGCGGGAATCTCGTTTAGTCCAGACACGGAAGCACTGTTCGTGGGAGTTGCTGATCGCACGTACGGTAGCTTGTTGGAGTTCAATAGAAAGCGAAACCACTCGTATGTTGATTCCATATTCTGATCAGACCCCCATCGTTAGATGCAAAATATGTATTGTACATATCCTTTTCGGAACTATTATACGAGTGTCAGTGAGATTATCATGGTCTTTGGGAGGGGTTTAAGTCTTTGTTTTTGTCTGACTTCCCCTTTGTCATGTTAATGTGGTTTTTGGAATTTTTCATCTTTTCTCTATGTTAAGTCATGATTTTGACTAGGGGCCTGATCATGCTTACGTGTCCGGACCAAAAGAGCCACAGCACCAAAGGCTT
This sequence comes from Camelina sativa, assembly GCF_000633955.1. Taxonomy (NCBI): domain Eukaryota; kingdom Viridiplantae; phylum Streptophyta; class Magnoliopsida; order Brassicales; family Brassicaceae; genus Camelina; species Camelina sativa. The sequence continues at coordinate 31,681,111 of NC_025693.1, forward strand.
TATTCATAAAAGAAACTGAAGGTTGCAGAATGTGATTTGGTCGATGTGGGACAAAAAGACAATAGCTAGTTTTGTAGGCTTCAAATAGTTGAAGTAG
>NC_025693.1:31687023-31688588 GCF_000633955.1 Camelina sativa
CACACCTTCACCCTCACCATCACCTTCACCAATTCCAGCTCCGCCGTCACCACCACATAATAACCATCCTATGCAGACTCGTTCGAAAAATCATATCACCAAACCAGTAACAAAACTCTCCCTCACTGCAACCACGACCAAGCTACGACCAATCATACCCAAAACTGTTGCCGAAGCGTTGCATGATCCAAACTGGCGTCAGGCGATGTGCGNTTTGATAGTTGCTGGAGGGTTCCAAGGGGAGCTTATCTGCAAGGTATATTAAACATATTTTGTGTTCTATAGTGATCTTTTTGTTAATTTGGTTTCTGACTTAGCGTGGTCTCTCTGATTGCAGAGAGTCAACGAACCTGAGGTTGCGTTCTGCACAAAACTAACATCAGCTGAAAACGACATCACCAATTCCGTTGATATATACAACACTCCCAAGTAATTACTAAAACAGAATATACATTGGTTTTAGAAGAAAACAAAACATCATCTAATCCTTGTTTTCTTAATCCATGTAGTGGCTCGTTAAGGGTTATGGCTGCGAACAATGACTGTACCATCCGGCAATTTGATGCCACAAGCTTCACCTTCCTCAACAATTTCACCTTTGATTGGTCTGTAAATGTAAGCGCTTCTCTTTCTCTTCAGACTTGGATGTTGTTATCTGCTAGCATTAGTCTCAAAAGTGCTATTATATTTATGTTTTTGCTACGTCTCTGTCTGTAGAACATCTCCACCAGTCCAGACGGCAAGTTAGTGGCTGTTCTAGGGGACAGTACAGAGTGCTTACTAGCCGATGCCGGATCTGGAAAAGTGATTCACGGACTAGAAGGCCATCTGGACTACTCGTTTTCGTCAGCATGGCACCCAAACGGACAGATCCTAGCTACTGGTAACCAAGATACAACCTGTAGGCTATGGGACGTAAGGAACCTGTCTCAATCATTCAAAGTGCTGAAAGGAAACATGGGAGCAATCAGAGCCTTGAGGTTCACGTCTGATGGACGGTTCTTAGCCATGGCTGAGCCAGCAGACTTTGTTCACTTGTTTGACACGGAAGCTGGTTATAGTCACTGTCAAGAGATTGATCTGTTTGGAGAAATCGCGGGAATCTCGTTTAGTCCAGACACGGAAGCACTGTTCGTGGGAGTTGCTGATCGCACGTACGGTAGCTTGTTGGAGTTCAATAGAAAGCGAAACCACTCGTATGTTGATTCCATATTCTGATCAGACCCCCATCGTTAGATGCAAAATATGTATTGTACATATCCTTTTCGGAACTATTATACGAGTGTCAGTGAGATTATCATGGTCTTTGGGAGGGGTTTAAGTCTTTGTTTTTGTCTGACTTCCCCTTTGTCATGTTAATGTGGTTTTTGGAATTTTTCATCTTTTCTCTATGTTAAGTCATGATTTTGACTAGGGGCCTGATCATGCTTACGTGTCCGGACCAAAAGAGCCACAGCACCAAAGGCTTTATTCATAAAAGAAACTGAAGGTTGCAGAATGTGATTTGGTCGATGTGGGACAAAAAGACAATAGCTAGTTTTGTAGGCTTCAAATAGTTGAAGTAG
>NC_025693.1:31694964-31697513 GCF_000633955.1 Camelina sativa
ACCTACCTGCTTGTTCCACCGAGTCCAACTCAAAATGTTATTGGCTGTAAGTGGGTTTTTACACTCAAATATCTTCCTAATGGTGAACTTGATAGGTACAAAGCAAGGCTGGTGGCAAAGGGTTTTCACCAACAATATGGTCATGATTTCACAGAGACGTTCAGTCCGGTGATCAAGTCTACGACGGTTCGGTCTGTTCTTCATGTCGCTGTTTCCAAAGGCTGGAGTATACGGCAGATTGATGTCAATAATGCCTTTCTTCAAGGCTCGTTGACGGATGAGGTGTATGTAACACAAACGCCTGGCTTCGTCGATCAAGACCGTCCCCACTATGTATGTCGTCTTCGCAAAGCTTTATATGGGTTGAAACAAGCATCGCGTGCCTGGTATCAGGAATTACGCTCCTATCTTCTCACCCTTGGCTTCACCAATTCAATTGCGGATACGTCGTTGTTCACAAGAAAAAATGGTCGAGATGTTGTCCATGTGCTCGTATACGTCGACGATATGCTCATCACCGGTAACAACAATGCTCTCCTCACGAGTTTTATTGCCCATCTTGCTGCTCGTTTCTCTCTCAAGGATCTTGGTGAACTGAGTTATTTCTTGGGTATTGAAGCCACTCGCACCTCCAAAGGCCTCCATCTAATGCAAAAACGCTATATCCTTGATCTTCTTGCCAAGACAAACATGTTACATTCTCGGCCTGTCTCCACGCCAATGGCTCCGACACCAAAGCTCACGTTGACCTCTGGTACGCCGCTTGCAACACCGACCGAGTATCGTGCTGTACTAGGGAGCCTTCAGTATCTCTCTTTCACTCGTCCGGATATCGCATTTGCAGTGAACAGGCTGTCACAGTTTATGCATGCACCGACTGAACTCTATTGGCAAGCCGCCAAACGGATACTCCGCTATCTGGCTGGTACTACCACCGTTGGTATTTTTCTCCGCTCAGACACACCCATGACGTTGCATGCATATTCCGACGCTGACTGGTCCCGAGACTTAGAGGATGGTGTGTCCACCAACGCTTACATCTTATATCTTGGGGGTAATCCGATTTCTTGGTCATCACGCAAGCAGCGAGGTGTTGCTCGATCCTCCACTGAATCGGAGTATCGGGCTGTTGCTAACACTGCTTCCNGTAGCCCAACTCGTTAATCAGACGGTATATAGAAGAAAATTTCGTTTTCCATATTATCTATCGACTGTGGGTGGAAAGATGTTCTTCAACATATAGTAGCTGATCCGGCTGGTTTTCAACTGAGTATTCGAAATTTTGCGATTTATAATGTTGTTGGGCTCTTAAACAAATATTAGCTTACATTTTAAGGTAGTTTGATTGATTAAATATGCTGTGATACAATGATTGATATATATATGGGAACTTGAGATTGAAATGGTATTAGAGCAGCATCTAATACTACAAAAGAGTAGGCATAAAGATGATTAGGTGATTTGATGGTCGAGTGTTTTTTCCTCAGACGAATAAAACAATTAAGGATGTGTCATATGTGTGTGAGCCACACTAAATCTAATGTTTTTTTAGCTTTAGGAAATATTCCTCAATTAATGTATATAACACCTAACCTTTCTTCTTATTCCAGAAAAATAAAGAGTAAATTGGATTCTCTATCTTTACAATAAACCTTTTTCTTTTAAACGTGTCACATATTTTAAATTGCGCATTCTAACATCTACTAATAAGAGATAACAATACTTTTGATAGTATTTGTCATCGAAAATAGTGGTGTTACAATCCAAGTTGGGAACTATGTGCTATACTGAAAAGACAGTTGTAATAGAATCCAATTTTTTTTGTACTAGTTTTTGGATCTCCATTGATATATATAAAAAACTTGTACTAAAAGCTTATATAAAAATAAAAATGGAGAAATTGGACCATATGTCACGTTAATCACGATATCACGCGAAAACGATAAAACCAAAAGGGTCATTTGAACAAAAAATGTGACATGAGACAATTCACCTAAAAGGGTCACATGCCATTCATCTTCCTCATAAAACGACATCCAACTGCTCTGAAAACGACAACACCCTCTTTTTTTTTTCTTTTCTTTTTTTCTTGTTGTGCAAAATAGTACCCATATTTCTATTTGCATCCCATATTATTTATCAACTATAAGCACAAGTTTTAATAAAAACGCGAATGGAACAAATCTTGTATTCATTCACAACAATACTTGGGTTCACCCCTAGGGATGAACCTCTCCATTCACCCCTTTATAAGATAAGGAAATAAAATCTGTATATATTATTATAAAAATAAAAAAATTTAAACCGCTCTTTAATAAACCCAAACCAATATATATAAAATCTAAACCCTAACCATCTTATTTGTGAATCCAAACCGATATATAATTTCGTTCTACTTGTAAAATCTAAACCCTAACCATCTCATTTGTGAACCCAAACCGACATATAATTTTGTTCTAATCGTGAAATCTAAACCCTAACATCTCATTTGTGAACCCAAACCGACATATAATTTTGTTCTACTTGTAAAATCTAAACCCTAACCATCT
>NC_025693.1:31702747-31704712 GCF_000633955.1 Camelina sativa
CTCTCCTCACGAGTTTTATTGCCCATCTTGCTGCTCGTTTCTCTCTCAAGGATCTTGGTGAACTGAGTTATTTCTTGGGTATTGAAGCCACTCGCACCTCCAAAGGCCTCCATCTAATGCAAAAACGCTATATCCTTGATCTTCTTGCCAAGACAAACATGTTACATTCTCGGCCTGTCTCCACGCCAATGGCTCCGACACCAAAGCTCACGTTGACCTCTGGTACGCCGCTTGCAACACCGACCGAGTATCGTGCTGTACTAGGGAGCCTTCAGTATCTCTCTTTCACTCGTCCGGATATCGCATTTGCAGTGAACAGGCTGTCACAGTTTATGCATGCACCGACTGAACTCTATTGGCAAGCCGCCAAACGGATACTCCGCTATCTGGCTGGTACTACCACCGTTGGTATTTTTCTCCGCTCAGACACACCCATGACGTTGCATGCATATTCCGACGCTGACTGGTCCCGAGACTTAGAGGATGGTGTGTCCACCAACGCTTACATCTTATATCTTGGGGGTAATCCGATTTCTTGGTCATCACGCAAGCAGCGAGGTGTTGCTCGATCCTCCACTGAATCGGAGTATCGGGCTGTTGCTAACACTGCTTCCGAGCTGAGTTGGGTCTGCTCACTACTCACTGAACTTGGGATCACTCTCCCTGCTCCTCCGGTAATATATTGTGATAATGTGGGTGCTACGTATCTCGCCGCAAATCCCGTTTTTCATTCGAAGATGAAACATATTGCTCTCGACTTTCACTTTGTTCGCCAGTATGTTCAAGCCGGAGCTCTGCGTGTCACTCATGTCTCTACTCACGATCAGCTCGCTGATGCTCTGACTAAACCACTGCCTCGACCACAGNATTAAGGATGTGTCATATGTGTGTGAGCCACACTAAATCTAATGTTTTTTTAGCTTTAGGAAATATTCCTCAATTAATGNACAAGTATCCAAGATTGGAGTTGCGTATGCCCCTCCATCTTGAGGGGGCATGNACACCTAACCTTTCTTCTTATTCCAGAAAAATAAAGAGTAAATTGGATTCTCTATCTTTACAATAAACCTTTTTCTTTTAAACGTGTCACATATTTTAAATTGCGCATTCTAACATCTACTAATAAGAGATAACAATACTTTTGATAGTATTTGTCATCGAAAATAGTGGTGTTACAATCCAAGTTGGGAACTATGTGCTATACTGAAAAGACAGTTGTAATAGAATCCAATTTTTTTTGTACTAGTTTTTGGATCTCCATTGATATATATAAAAAACTTGTACTAAAAGCTTATATAAAAATAAAAATGGAGAAATTGGACCATATGTCACGTTAATCACGATATCACGCGAAAACGATAAAACCAAAAGGGTCATTTGAACAAAAAATGTGACATGAGACAATTCACCTAAAAGGGTCACATGCCATTCATCTTCCTCATAAAACGACATCCAACTGCTCTGAAAACGACAACACCCTCTTTTTTTTTTCTTTTCTTTTTTTCTTGTTGTGCAAAATAGTACCCATATTTCTATTTGCATCCCATATTATTTATCAACTATAAGCACAAGTTTTAATAAAAACGCGAATGGAACAAATCTTGTATTCATTCACAACAATACTTGGGTTCACCCCTAGGGATGAACCTCTCCATTCACCCCTTTATAAGATAAGGAAATAAAATCTGTATATATTATTATAAAAATAAAAAAATTTAAACCGCTCTTTAATAAACCCAAACCAATATATATAAAATCTAAACCCTAACCATCTTATTTGTGAATCCAAACCGATATATAATTTCGTTCTACTTGTAAAATCTAAACCCTAACCATCTCATTTGTGAACCCAAACCGACATATAATTTTGTTCTAATCGTGAAATCTAAACCCTAACATCTCATTTGTGAACCCAAACCGACATATAATTTTGTTCTACTTGTAAAATCTAAACCCTAACCATCT
>NC_025693.1:31704788-31706916 GCF_000633955.1 Camelina sativa
CTCTCCTCACGAGTTTTATTGCCCATCTTGCTGCTCGTTTCTCTCTCAAGGATCTTGGTGAACTGAGTTATTTCTTGGGTATTGAAGCCACTCGCACCTCCAAAGGCCTCCATCTAATGCAAAAACGCTATATCCTTGATCTTCTTGCCAAGACAAACATGTTACATTCTCGGCCTGTCTCCACGCCAATGGCTCCGACACCAAAGCTCACGTTGACCTCTGGTACGCCGCTTGCAACACCGACCGAGTATCGTGCTGTACTAGGGAGCCTTCAGTATCTCTCTTTCACTCGTCCGGATATCGCATTTGCAGTGAACAGGCTGTCACAGTTTATGCATGCACCGACTGAACTCTATTGGCAAGCCGCCAAACGGATACTCCGCTATCTGGCTGGTACTACCACCGTTGGTATTTTTCTCCGCTCAGACACACCCATGACGTTGCATGCATATTCCGACGCTGACTGGTCCCGAGACTTAGAGGATGGTGTGTCCACCAACGCTTACATCTTATATCTTGGGGGTAATCCGATTTCTTGGTCATCACGCAAGCAGCGAGGTGTTGCTCGATCCTCCACTGAATCGGAGTATCGGGCTGTTGCTAACACTGCTTCCGAGCTGAGTTGGGTCTGCTCACTACTCACTGAACTTGGGATCACTCTCCCTGCTCCTCCGGTAATATATTGTGATAATGTGGGTGCTACGTATCTCGCCGCAAATCCCGTTTTTCATTCGAAGATGAAACATATTGCTCTCGACTTTCACTTTGTTCGCCAGTATGTTCAAGCCGGAGCTCTGCGTGTCACTCATGTCTCTACTCACGATCAGCTCGCTGATGCTCTGACTAAACCACTGCCTCGACCACAGTTTATTGAACAAGTATCCAAGATTGGAGTTGCGTATGCCCCTCCATCTTGAGGGGGCATGTAAGAGCATCAGAATATTGAGGACTATAGTTGTAATTAATAATTGTATAAACACCAGTGTACACACTATATATATTGTAACCCTACCATCTAATACAATTGAGCATTCCTCTCTATACTTCTTTCCTTTTTTTCTGTATGGGGGAAATTCTGATGTATCGTAAAATGTTAAATATTTTTTGGACCCATATAAAGTGTTTGGAGTACATTGCATCTTTTTGTATTTGGGTAGGTATAGTGTTGAGGCGAACGTGGGAACATTGTTTGTATTCAAGAGATGATATGTATAAAATATATTCTCAAATAATCCAAGTAACAAGATGTCAAAAATACAAGAAAATTTTGACACAAAATAACAAATACAGGCTTCTGAGTAGTCCAATATTATATACTCTGTATTTTGAATAAAAAAGCCAAATAACAATAATCAGTTTTAAAACGAAAGAAATGCAGATTACATGTGTATTTGTTTAAAGATAGATGAAAAAGTTATAAGAAGCTGTGAAACAAAACCACAGCATTATGCAGTTGACAATTTCATTTTCCTCATGACATGCTCCGCTAATCATTCCTCATAGTTCTCGCATTATTCCATGTGAAATTTTGTGTACANATTCATCTTCCTCATAAAACGACATCCAACTGCTCTGAAAACGACAACACCCTCTTTTTTTTTTCTTTTCTTTTTTTCTTGTTGTGCAAAATAGTACCCATATTTCTATTTGCATCCCATATTATTTATCAACTATAAGCACAAGTTTTAATAAAAACGCGAATGGAACAAATCTTGTATTCATTCACAACAATACTTGGGTTCACCCCTAGGGATGAACCTCTCCATTCACCCCTTTATAAGATAAGGAAATAAAATCTGTATATATTATTATAAAAATAAAAAAATTTAAACCGCTCTTTAATAAACCCAAACCAATATATATAAAATCTAAACCCTAACCATCTTATTTGTGAATCCAAACCGATATATAATTTCGTTCTACTTGTAAAATCTAAACCCTAACCATCTCATTTGTGAACCCAAACCGACATATAATTTTGTTCTAATCGTGAAATCTAAACCCTAACATCTCATTTGTGAACCCAAACCGACATATAATTTTGTTCTACTTGTAAAATCTAAACCCTAACCATCTCATTTGTACCCAAACCGACATATAATTTCATTCTAATTGTAAAATCTAAACC
>NC_025693.1:31713202-31715137 GCF_000633955.1 Camelina sativa
GATTTTTTTTTTTTTTTTTTTTTTGTGAGTTCAATAAAAAGACTCTTCCGATAAATGAGAAGTCAAATATATACCAAACAAATAAACAAGGTTTTCCAATCTTTATAATATATATGTACAGTCTGTTTACGTACTTTGACTTTATGTATTACACGTTTAATCGTTTGCAAATGATTGATAATTTAGTATATTAGATCCATGATATGTTAACAAATTACTCATTCTTCAGACTAGTTTTAAATAAAAAAATATCGGCTTTTGACAATACATGAGTAACTGGCCGATTAGTCTATTTCTCTTAAGCAACCTTCTAATGTTACTTCGATTTTTTTCCAATGCGGGTTGCTTCGAACTATATGCTCATTGTTATTTAATTTTAANCCAAACCGATATATAATTTCGTTCTACTTGTAAAATCTAAACCCTAACCATCTCATTTGTGAACCCAAACCGACATATAATTTTGTTCTAATCGTGAAATCTAAACCCTAACATCTCATTTGTGAACCCAAACCGACATATAATTTTATTCTACTTGTAAAATCTAAACCCTAACCATCTCATTTGTACCCAAACCGACATATAATTTCATTCTAATTGTAAAATCTAAACTCTAACCAATTCATTTGTAAACCCAAACCGACATATAATTTTATTCTAATTTTAAAAATCTAAACCTAGCTAATATTTAAATTTCCTTAATTAAAAGTATACAGAATTTGTTTCCTTAATTTGATTTGCTTTTTAATTTAATTTTGATTTATTTTTTAAATAAAATATTAGATGGAAAATTCTGATTGGCTGAGAGAAGAAGGGGTGAATGGAGAGGTTCACCCCTAGGGGTGAACCTAAGTATTTTTCATTCATAAAAGGAGTGTTGATTCGTAATTTGTTTTATGTGATGAAAATGAGATATATATTCAAAAGAGAGACATAAGTGGAGTGAGGTTGGTTACATACAGTCCACGATAACCACACATACACACAGCTAGTTTAGTTTAAGATGACAGTTCAATCTGGGCCATTGATTATAAACACGTGGCGTAAAAGTAAACTTGGATTGTTCTTTTAAGAAAGTTAGAAACGGCAACGTTTGTGATGGAAACCGCGTTGAGAGCGTTGAAAAGAAAAAAAAAGGCTTTTCAAAGTAACGAAACGATGAGACGGACACGCGCGATCCATGCCATCTCTTTTCTCTTTTTTGATTTTTTAGAAGTTTCTTTTGAGTTTTATGACTTTGTTGACTTCAGAATTCAGATGAAGATGAGCAAATCTAATTCTTTTTCATAATCTGACTATTTATGTAGTTGTAACAATAGTATGGTTACTTTACTTCGAATTTTTTTTTGGGTAAATTGCTTCTTCTTATAAGAGCATCAGAATATTGAGGACTATAGTTGTAATTAATAATTGTATAAACACCAGTGTACACACTATATATATTGTAACCCTACCATCTAATACAATTGAGCATTCCTCTCTATATGGTATCAGAGCTGCGATACCTAACCTNAAAAAAAAAAAAAAAAAAAAAACTCACGCCGCTCCCCTCTTTCTTCTTCTTCTTCTTCTTCTTTCTTTTTGTTTACTCACTCTCTCATCATGTCTGGTTCAACCTCTCCTGCCTCTGTTTCAGAGACCATCGTTGTCTCTCCCTCCTCTATACTCGTTAATGTGAACATGATGAATGTTACGAAACTGACGGCATCCAACTTTCTCATGTGGAGCCGCCAAGTTCACGCACTCCTCGATGGTTATAATCTCGCCGGTTACATCGACGGATCTCTCACCGTCCCGCCGCCGACAGTTACTGCGGCTGATGTTGTCTCTGCTAATCCTGACTTCGTGGTGTGGAAGAGACAAGATCGGTTGATCTACAGTGCACTGTTAGGCGCCATCTCCATCTCTGTCCAGCCGATCCTCTCCAAGGTCGTC
>NC_025693.1:31719900-31723659 GCF_000633955.1 Camelina sativa
TTTTTTTTTTTTTTTTTTTTGTGAGTTCAATAAAAAGACTCTTCCGATAAATGAGAAGTCAAATATATACCAAACAAATAAACAAGGTTTTCCAATCTTTATAATATATATGTACAGTCTGTTTACGTACTTTGACTTTATGTATTACACGTTTAATCGTTTGCAAATGATTGATAATTTAGTATATTAGATCCATGATATGTTAACAAATTACTCATTCTTCAGACTAGTTTTAAATAAAAAAATATCGGCTTTTGACAATACATGAGTAACTGGCCGATTAGTCTATTTCTCTTAAGCAACCTTCTAATGTTACTTCGATTTTTTTCCAATGCGGGTTGCTTCGAACTATATGCTCATTGTTATTTAATTTTAATAACAAAGGCAAATCTTAACGTTGGCTTTTTTCGTAATGGCGTAAATCCGCCGCTATTTTATAGTCCACTGTGAAACTCGAAGTTTCTTCCGCCGTCACCGCAAACGGCTTACGTGTTCAATGACCACGTGCTTCCCACATGTATCCCTTACTTCGCCTTGCGTCTTCCATGCTCATCATCTTCTGACTTTTTTTTTATATATATACAAACAAAAAACACTTTTTACATTTCAATCTATTTTACAAAAACTCTAGACCCTTCTCATTTTCTTACATACAAAAACTATACAAGTGGGTACTTCATTATGCTTACCTAGTTGGAATTAAGTTTCTAAAGTTTGTGTTTTAAGTAAGCAATATTATTATACTTAGCTACTATAACAAAAACAAAGTAGACGTTAACGTTATACCTATCCGTTCTTTCGTTTTCTTTTTTCTTTACTCGATCAGTTGTTTTATAAACGATTATTTGGTTTCTTCAATAACATGTTTCATTTCTTATAAAACTGAAAAAAAAATATATATATATTTGTTATACACGGTAGATATATAAACTGTACACGGAAATAGTGGTATTTGAAGCTTGGATCACCTGATTATATATCAAAAAACAAAAGTGGTACTTCATATTGCTTCTTATTCTCATGACAATTGTCTTCGTGATACATTTATTCATGCAACATGATAATCAAAGTTGCATCTTTGTCAACAGAAATCGAATATTAACTCGAATCTTCTACGTTATATCTTCAGAGATTCAACCATAGACATGATTTGCAAAAATTCATTAGAACTGAATTTATTTTGTCGGGAATTTGTATTTAAACTAAAGCTTTGACATTAGCGATAAAATCCAATTTTGTGGTAAATGCGGCTACAAATAAAATACAACTAGATAAGATGGCGAAAGGTTCGGACTTTAGCTAAAAAAAAAGGGTTTTACATATAATAATACGATGATATAATATGGTAATGATAATGGTGGAGTTCTCCGCCAATCCATCTCTGAGAACGTCTAGAGAGTTCTATTAATTTTTGTAACAAACTATGTCGACTAAAGTCTAAACTACCCATTATAAATTTATCATGATTAATACTTGCGCGACTAAACAACAACTTTATATATTAAATAATCTTAATGGTGATGTATATCAACATCACTATGGGCGTCTCACGATATTTTTCTTAATTCAAGATATTATTTCTTTTATAGCGTCGATAGTTGAATTTTGAACAACATTTGTTTGGCTAATTCCGTAGAAAATTCTTAGTAATTGCATGTTAATGGTAGGTTATTATTGTACGTACATACGACCAAGTGAAAAAATTCATATCTTATCGGTTATAATGTTTACGTAATTAATAAGGTTATGGTTATTTTCTTTAATTTATCTGATATGCGAGGGTAATATGCAGGAATTATATTTAAGTTTGTCTTAAAACTCATCTGAATTCTAATTACTTTTGGGGAGTATAACAAAATAGTAGTGGTGGTTATTTTATACAAAGGAAAAAAAAAAATAGTAATAACGAAAGATAAGAGATAAGAATGAGAATGAGAAAGNCAACTTTCTCATGTGGAGCCGCCAAGTTCACGCACTCCTCGATGGTTATAATCTCGCCGGTTACATCGACGGATCTCTCACCGTCCCGCCGCCGACAGTTACTGCGGCTGATGTTGTCTCTGCTAATCCTGACTTCGTGGTGTGGAAGAGACAAGATCGGTTGATCTACAGTGCACTGTTAGGCGCCATCTCCATCTCTGTCCAGCCGATCCTCTCCAAGGTCGTCACGGCTCATGACATATGGACCACTCTCTCGTCTACTTATGCCAACCCCAGTCATGGTCATGTTCAACAGCTTCGTCAACAACTCAAGCACTGGACGAAGGGGACTAAGACCATTGATGCTTATGTTCAAGGTTTTACCACCCGCTTTGACCAACTTGCTCTCCTTGGCAAACCGGTGGAACATGAAGCTCAGATTGAGTTCATCCTTGAAGGTCTCTCTGACGATTACAAAACGGTAATTGATCAGATCGAAGGCCGTGATTCATCTCCCACCTTGACGGAGCTTCATGAGAAGCTGCTCAACTACGAGACGAAACTTGCTGCGAAGGCGGCACTTACGTCGTCTCTTCCCGCGACTGCTAATGTTGCAACCTTTCGTGGAAACAACTCCTCTCGTCCTCATGGCCGCAACAACAATCGCACCCACCACAACAACAACAACTGGTCGTCTAATCCGCAACACCAACGCCAACAATACTCACCACGTCCATATCAAGGCAAATGTCAAATCAGTGGGGTCTATGGTCATAGTGCTCGCCGGTGTTCTCAACTCCAGCTTCCGCCCATGCCATACAGCTCCAACCAGTCGTCCGTGTCGTCTGTCACTCCTTGGCAGCCGCGGGCTCATTTAGCAACGACTCAACAGTACAATCCGGGGAATTGGTTGCTGGATACTGGTGCTACGCATCATCTCACATCCGACTTGAACAATCTCGCACTTCATCAGCCTTACACTGGTGGTGAAGAAGTCACTACTGCTGATGGCTCAGGGATGCCGATTTCCCACACTGGTTCTGCCTTATTACCCACACCAACTCATTCTCTTGCTTTGAATGGTGTCTTTTATGTTCCTAATGTTCAGAAAAATCTGATCTCGGTCTATCAACTGTGCAATACTAATGGTGTCTCGGTGGAATTATTTCCTGCTTATTTTCAGGTGAAGGATCTCAGCACGGGAGAGCGGTTACTCCAAGGCAAGACTAGAAATGGGCTGTATGAGTGGCCAGTCACACCTCTTTTTGCATCCACCTATCTCGCCACTCCTACTCCAAAAACAGACCTACCATCTTGGCATTCAAGATTAGGCCATCCCTCTGTTTTGAAAACTCTTATTTCTAAATTCTCTTTACCCGTATCCCATTCTCAGAATCAAACACTGTCTTGTTCGGATTGTCTTATGAATAAAAGTCACAAACAACCTTTTTACTCAAACACAATCGTCTCGACCCATCCTCTTCAATATTTATATACTGATGTTTGGTCTTCTCCGATTGTCTCCGTGGACAATTTCAAGTATTACTTGGTCATTGTAGATCATTTCACTCGATATACTTGGCTATATCCCTTGAAACTGAAATCAAGTGTTCGTGACACATTTATTGCATTTAAAGCCTTGGTGGAGAACAAATTCAAGTGTAAGATTGGTACTCTCTACTCGGACAATGGTGGTGAGTTCGTAGCGTTGAAGTCCTTCCTTGTGACTCACGGCATTACACACTTGACCACACCGCCACACACACCGGAATTGAATGGGATCTCTGAGCGGAAACACCGCCATATTGTTGAGACTGGTCTCACCCTTCTCAGCAAAGC
>NC_025693.1:31728946-31733910 GCF_000633955.1 Camelina sativa
CGCCAATCCATCTCTGAGAACGTCTAGAGAGTTCTATTAATTTTTGTAACAAACTATGTCGACTAAAGTCTAAACTACCCATTATAAATTTATCATGATTAATACTTGCGCGACTAAACAACAACTTTATATATTAAATAATCTTAATGGTGATGTATATCAACATCACTATGGGCGTCTCACGATATTTTTCTTAATTCAAGATATTATTTCTTTTATAGCGTCGATAGTTGAATTTTGAACAACATTTGTTTGGCTAATTCCGTAGAAAATTCTTAGTAATTGCATGTTAATGGTAGGTTATTATTGTACGTACATACGACCAAGTGAAAAAATTCATATCTTATCGGTTATAATGTTTACGTAATTAATAAGGTTATGGTTATTTTCTTTAATTTATCTGATATGCGAGGGTAATATGCAGGAATTATATTTAAGTTTGTCTTAAAACTCATCTGAATTCTAATTACTTTTGGGGAGTATAACAAAATAGTAGTGGTGGTTATTTTATACAAAGGAAAAAAAAAAATAGTAATAACGAAAGATAAGAGATAAGAATGAGAATGAGAAAGTGAGTGGCACAGGGATGCTTCCAAAACAGTTGTGATGATATTCTTATTAATGGATGGGTCACCTACTTCCTCCTCACCATTTTCTATTTTATTTCATTCTTCTTAAGTGGAGCTGTACGCGGAGACAAAAAGATAGATATTTTTTAGGGACGAAATTTATTCTTGGTTCGAAACTAAAAACATGTGAGAAATTAAACAAGCTATATATACATAGACTACAAGTTAATAAAATTCATGCAACTATATATGAAACTATAAAACCCAAATAATTGTATACACAATTCACCTTTTAATTTAGAAAAACAAAGTCTCAGTAAAAAAAAATCTAAATAAGTAATGATGTAAAAATAGTTTTTGAATTTTTGGAGTTAATTTATATGATGATACAAATAGAAGAGAAGAGAGGATAAAAATAGGACCGAAGCAAAAACTAATGAACAAATATAATTAGCAAAATTGGTGTTGAAGTGTGGTCGTGTGAACACGAAGTCAGATCGGTCAACAATATCAGGTATGACTATTTACTCCACAAAACACAAATAATACGAAGACACGTGTTTTGAATTATTACACCAGCTGAGCCGGTTCACTGTGTATATGTAGACGTGTCATACAATTATTCGCTGCATGTCATTTTTCCCACCCACTCACAGGTTATGGAAACTACAGTTTACCTCAGAGTCAGAGATATATAAAAATGAAATATTTGTTGGCTTATGAAAAATAATATTCTTCTTAAAAAATAGGGCTATATTAATCTGTAATAGAGTAATTTACCAAATTACCATACAGTCGTTTTCTTCATTGTCGATAGTATTAATTTTTGACATACTTATACAACAAACATAGAGTGTGAATGGTTGCCGCAGTTGCGATTTACAAATCTGTGTACAGATTAAACCATTTTTTATTTACCATTCAGTAAATATAGTTTGCAGTGGTACGATCCAAATAAAGCAGAGATAAGACCGTTGCAGACCAATTACTGACCGCTTTTACTTACAAATAGAGTTGATCCGCATCGGTCAGACTACCTAAAAAATAGAGCGGTCCAGATCGCAGATGGATTTGGCCATTCTGACTATAGTTACCATTCAAATCCATAATATTATATTTTGTGATATATTTAAGTATTTTAATCAATAAATAAAATAAATAATATTTACAAATATGTAAAATAACAAAATTTGTACTAGAAGAGTACGAGATTAAAGAACTGAGATGATAAAATTTCTATTACTGTAATAAAATTTTAAGATATTATACTATTTTATACTTATTTATACAAATTTTTGTTTGACTGATTAAATTTATAAAAAAGTAATTGTTTTTTGTTTTTAATTAAAATTTTTTGAAATAGAATAAATAATAATTAGCAGTACCACCAAAAATAAAAATCCTTTTTTTACCGTTATATTTTACCATGTATCTATATTATTCTGATATTTTTTACCGTTTACAGCATCAATCATACATTTTTTTCTCTCCCTCCCTCTCATAGGTATTTTCAAAATAAAAAATTGCTTAAAAATGGAAAATATCGTTGTAAGAAAATGAAAAAAAAAAATAGGGAAAATAGGGAAGAAAAAAAGAGAAAATAGTGTGAGAAGAAGACACCCACTATATAAACAAGAGCCCAAGCTGCTGTGGTTAGTTCATCGGTGAGGTTTGAGAGAGATTAAATTCACTACACACAAAAAAAAAAAATTGAGCGTCCAAAAGAAAAAAATTGGTAGATAACAGCAAATCGTTTTTCTCATCTTGATCCTGAATTTTTATATTTTTTTCTTCAAATTCCCCCCTATTTCTGTTTGTTCCCTCTTCTTTGATCCGTTTCTGTGAATCACCTGTCTTTTACAAAAAATCAAAGCTTTATGAAACTGTGTTTTTTTCTTTGTTTCGATTTAAAAGGCAGGTTTTCTCAGAACGTGATCTTTTTTTCTTCTTTCTTCTGATTTTTTTTACCTTTTTTTAGAATTTTTAGTTCTTCGAGGGTTTAATTTTTTTTATAATTCCCTCTTTTAGGATCTACACAAAGGTTGCTTATTTCAAACCTTTTAGATCCATTTTTTATTTTAATTTTCTTCGGAAAAATCCCCCTGTTTCTTTACTTTTGATAAGATTCAGGTTTCATTTTTTCGACTTCAAATCTTTATTTCTAGAAATGGCAGCTGCTATGAATTTGTACAGTAGTAGCAGAACGTTTCAAGATTCGTTTGGTGGTGAACTCATGGACGCGCTTGTACCTTTTATCAAAAGCGTTTCGGATGATTCACCTACTCCTTCTTCTTCTTCTTCTTCTGCGTTTCTTCACCCCGCAGCGTCTTCTGCGTCTGCGTTTTCTCTCCCTCCTTTCCCCGGTTATTACCCGGTTCACGAAGACTCTTCATTCTTGACCCAACCTTTTTCATACGGGTCGGATCTTCTTCTTCAACAAACCGGGTCATCATCATCATCATCACTAATCGGACTCAACAACCTCTCTTCTTCTCAAATCCACCAGATCCAGTCTCAGATCCATCATCCCACGCATCACACCAACACTTTCTCCAACCTCCTCAGCCCGAAGCCGTTAATGATGAAACAATCCGGAGTCGCCGGATCTTGTTTCGCTTACGGCTCAGGTGGTGTTCTTCCTCCTAAGCCGACGAAGCTTTACAGAGGTGTGAGGCAACGTCACTGGGGTAAATGGGTGGCTGAGATCCGTCTTCCAAGGAATCGTACTCGTCTTTGGCTTGGAACCTTTGACACGGCGGAGGAAGCTGCGTTGGCCTATGACAAGGCTGCGTATAAGCTGCGCGGCGATTTCGCCCGGCTTAACTTCCCTAACCTGCGTCATAACGGATCTCACATCGGAGGCGATTTCGGTGAGTACAAACCTCTTCACTCCTCAGTCGACGCTAAGCTTGAAGCGATCTGTAAAAGCATGGCGGAGACTCAGAAACAGGACAAATCGACGACGAAGTCATCGTCGAAGAAACGTGGTTCATCCGTGAAGCCTGAGAAGGTGGTTTCGTTGTCGCCGTCGGAGAAGGTTAAGTCCGAGGAGAAATCTCCCTCGATCGCCGGATCTCCTCCGTTTGAAGAGTCTGCCGCGGGATCTTCGCCGTTGTCGGACTTGACGTTCGCTGACCCGGAGGAGCCGCCGCAGTGGAACGAGACGTTCTCGTTAGAGAAGTATCCGTCGTACGAGATCGATTGGGATTCGATTCTAGCTTAGTGGTGGGGGCAAAATAGGAATTTCAGCCGCTTGCAATGGAGTTTTTGTGAAATTGCATGACTGGCCCTTTTTATTATTAGAGAGAGTATTTAATTATGGTTTAGGGCTTTTAAGTTTTTCGTATTTGTTAATATTTTCGGTATTATTATGGTTTGTTGTATTAAGGAACTCTCTCTGTGTCGGTCGAGCTTGCGGTTTTTTGTCAAGCTCTCGACCATGCCACAGATTTCCATTTCATGTGTAATCTTTTGTATTTTATGTAATCTTTTTTTTATCTTAATGAACTTTATTTTTAGTTTTTGTAATCCTCTGTTATGATTATTTACATCAATCCTATTTTACAATGTTAACTCAGGTAATTGTGTTTGGAACATATAATCAAACTTAAAGATTAGATTAGATTTGTAGTTCGGTGAACGAATCTAGTCAAATAGTCGTCACCTAAATGGGTATTTAACGTATTAATCCTTTTACTACCACACCATCCAAATGAAACACGTCTCTTTGAATATATAGTCATAGATTTTAACGTTTTCGTAACTTGTCAATCCGTCATCTCTAAAAGTCATGATAAATCCAAATGTCGATTTCATATTTACGTAACTCCCTAAATAAATCATGTTGTAGTCGGATTGATACAAAGAATTCCAGCGCATACTAAGCTAGCATTCTTGAAATATAATAGTATCAACATACTTAATAGTTAATACAATCAAGTAATGCATAGTAACGTTCTAGTCTTAAACAAAACAGTTGGCAAAACAAACAACGGTTTCGTTGCATCTATGAATCTTGTAACACATTTACATGATATAACTCATTCGCTAACACGTCACTTTATTCTGCATATTCGTAGTTACAATTTTTGTTTGGATTCTTTCTGACACGTTCTCAACTTTGTAGAAATCATTATCTAACATATACTATATATTTCTTGTCCGTTATAATTCACAAAATGGTGAAAGATTGGCGTGTTGGTAGATGTGGCCGGCCTTGCCGCAACTTTTCGTGAAGCATCTTCCTTTATCATTGATTCACTTATGTTCAAACTTAATACAAGTGTTGGATTTTGTAATGATATCAAAAGAATCTACAAAAAAAAACCCAATAATTCAATGTCACTATAGTGAAGTAGAAAATGACAAAGTCGGAAGCAATTTGATCGAATCTTC
>NC_025693.1:31734261-31763838 GCF_000633955.1 Camelina sativa
GCATATTTTCAAAAAAAAAAAAAAGAGTATATATGGGATTTTCGCCTATACACAAAAGGTGGTAAAAAGGATAATACAAAAATTATTGTTTCTTCATAACTTTTTCTCAATAACATTTCAAAACAATTTTACGGAGGAATCTATATATTTTCTATATGTAATAGTAATATATTATATAAGTAGCAACTAGAAGAGAATTCCAAATTACGCAAAGGAAGGCATAAAGATGGAAAGTTTGAAAGGCACACAACACCCAAAAGGAGCCCCCACCAAAGATTATGTTCACACTCCATTTCTCTTCTCTTTCAGACTTTCACATGGATCTTTTTTTCAACCCATGTTGTTGTATTTTTATCACATTGCATTGAATTCGCTAGCACCATTATTGTTTGTTGACGTGTGGGATGGATGTTGAATAAAAAGTTATCAGCCTGAGTAGATGTATCCATTTTTAGTAAATATCATTCTTCAATTTATAGTTTTCAGTTTCAATGTAGATTTAACCAAGTTAACAAAAAGAAAAAACACAATTCAAGGATTTTTATTGACAACTTATACTAATAACATTTGATAAAAGAAACAAGAAAGTGTTTGAAAATATCTCTGAATTTCCGCAAGATAGATTTGAGAAAGCTATCCAAGAAGAAGAAGTTTGGAGAAGAGCAAATAATAGAGACTTAGCACCAGTGGTAGTTGAAGCATGCATATCTTCAACCCCAATTCCACAAGAATCTCTTGTATGTTTTATAGATGGATTTTAGCATAAAGAGGCGGATAGGAGTGGACATGGTTGGATTGTGTCTATCAGTGATAGAATCCTGCACATGGGGCTAAAAGGATCGTGCAGAAGTTTATCCCCTTTACATGCAGAGTTAGATACCCTTATTTGGACTATGGAATGCTTATTAGCGCTGAACTTGGATAAAACTCTTGTTGTTACGGATTGTTCAGACCTCCTAAGGATGACGTCAAATATTGAGGATTGGCTGACCTTTTCATCAGAATTGAAGGATTTTACTCATTTCAGAGATAGATTTGCTAATTTTAGTATTAGATATATTCCTAGAGAGGATAAGATCCGTGCCGATAAACTTGCGAAATATGCAAGAGCACAAAGTTTCTGTTTTTTCCATGTAAGCTCGTCGGTACCTAACTGGCTCTCTGTTGAAGAGAGTCATCTCTGATAATTTAATATATGAAGTTTGATTGTCAAAAAAAATAAAAATAAATAAACATTTGACAATTACAAAATTTTACAGATCCCGAGATTAAATATTAAATCTAAACACAACAAGAACCTCAGATTTGATAAGAGAAACAAGCCCAACAACAACATTTTCAAATGGTAATCTTGAGTTAAAAGAGTACTTTGTTCCTGCAACTCTCTTTATTCATAATAATCAATCTTATAAAACTTTCAAACTTATGGGCTCCGTTTAAATTAGCCCAACGAACCTAATATTTCATGAAGGCCCATAATGATATAAAACATAAATATTGTTATTGTTAAGAGTGAATATTTTGAACCGCAAGATTTGAAACCGAAAAATTCCACAATAAATCAGACAATCATTCTGCTATCTTATCAACTTTTAATGGGTTTCGCAGTATGGGCTATAATTGTGTCCGGTCCTTCGATGGATCATTGCTAGCCCGATATTTAGCGTCGCATCCACAAGTCGTTTGCTTCTTGTTTGTAGCCAGTCAAAGTCAGAGTCAAGAGTAAAATATGTTCTTTTTCCGTTTTAAATAATTATCGCAAAACATAAACACAGGACAGATGAACTCCACGATATATATGTGAAAGAGTAAAAAAAAAGGTCTCTTAATGAACTATCACCTCATGTTTGTGTTTGGTACAAAATTATACAACTTAATTAAAAACTGTAGGCACTTGTCGAAAGTTATGTTATTAATTCTATTTCTAAAGTATATTATTAGTATGTTGTTCAAAAAAAAAAAAAGAAAGAAAGCATATTAGTATAGAAAAATAGAGTCTAAATAAACAAAACTAAACCAGAGAATGCACTAATTTGTGGACTTAAAAAAAAAAAAAAAGTAACTTATTTCAAGTAAATGCTTAAGATTTTGACGTTACATCGAGAGACTTTGGTACTAAAGATCAAAAACTTAGTTGGAAATGACAAAGAGCTTAGTGTGTACCGTAAAACGGACAAATGTGTCCACTACTAGGAACTAGCTTATCAATCGAGTATTTCAAAAAATTATTAACATAATCCTAATTAATTAGTATATTTTATTTGTCAACAATTAATTATAATTTATAGGTAAGATAATATTATTTTTTGCCTCCCCGCAAAAGGAACTCAAAGTACAATTACCAATCAGATATTCCTATTTAAATAAGCAAAGCAAAAACGTTCCGTTCGTGGCAAATCTTGAAAACCTCCATTTTACAAAAGCAAAGATAAATAATTTGTAATTTGTAAAGTATGAAATAACATGCTCTTTCCTATTGCGATTCACCTCCAAAACAATGTATGAATTTATAGCACAGCAGTGGAAATAATAGTTGGGACGAGAAGAGATTATCGGGGACGTGATCATATACCTAAAAAATA
The DNA here is from genome assembly GCF_000633955.1 of Camelina sativa. Classification (NCBI taxonomy): domain Eukaryota; kingdom Viridiplantae; phylum Streptophyta; class Magnoliopsida; order Brassicales; family Brassicaceae; genus Camelina; species Camelina sativa. The sequence goes on from NC_025693.1 coordinate 31,736,844, forward strand.
TATATATTAAGTAGAAGACATAATTACAACAATAATGCATTCCGAATTTCCGAATAGTTTTTGTTTGTTTGTTTGGTATTGTTAAGAAAGTGTGATTCACATTTGGATCTGATTCCTAACACTTAATTCTAATATAATTTCCAAATTTGAAACTAGTATATAATTCCTTTTTTTTTTTTACAACAGAAACTAGTATATAATTCTAATCTATATATATATATATTCTATATAATTATTATATTAGCACAGTTGGAAACGAAAACAAAATATTTGTTGCTGTTGCTTTCTTAAAGTTGTTTCTGTTGTTAGATTTATAATATTCATGATAAATAGAAAGAGTTTGTCTTTATATATAATATAATAAATATGTTTCATATTCTAGTATGTGTTGGACTAGCCGACTAGCTAAGGGTCAATATGGTGGTTGACATAGATATGTTATATCTGATCTCTTATTTTATGAATATATGTAAACTTCTAACATGCATGTTACATTCATATCTAATATAGTACACTTCAACAATTTTACAAATGAAGTAACTCAAAACTCTAAATCAATCACAATTCAACAAAATTTTAATTTAATTTTTCCAAAACAGATTATGATTGGTGACATTTTTAATTTATGTTTATACATATCTATATCACTTTTTAATATGGATAAAACAGTTAACACGAATTAAATATGTTACATATTCAGGAGTGTATTGTACAAGCTAAGGATTAATTCGGTGGTTGGCAAAATATTGATTTTGCTTAATTAATTAGAAAAATATTAAGCGACAGAAAAACAAAATACTATATCACAAGTAGTTTAATGTTACTCGGTTCACCAAAACAAAAACAAAAGTTTTCATGTCGTTTTAAGTCATTAGTTGGAAACGCTATTCAGACCTAACTCTGTAATAGTTAAGTATATCCCCCTCTCTTTTTTCTTTTTGTTTGTCAAAATAGTTAAGTATATCTTTCATCAGTTTCTACCAAACTAATTACATGTGTCTTCACATGACTTTACTTTGTTTTCCTAATTTTTCTTCCATCAAATCAAATACTACTAATTATTGTGCATGCCACAAAAAAAAATGTAATATACTATAAATTTTTGCCTAAAATAAATATATTCAAACTTTAGTATATTTTCCAATAAAACCGACCACTATAGTACCCAATAGACATTTATTCAGTTTCTTTCTTTTTTCTTTTTATGCAACATTCATCTAGTTTAATTATTCACGGAGAATGATGCGAAGTCGAAGTTGGCGGCAATATGTTCAAACGGAGTAATAGTGGAATTCAACAGTGTTCAGCATGGTATACTACTATACTTCATAGTTCATAATATTAACTAGCGTTATTTTGAAAAACTTTATAGTTTTTTTCTTCTGAACTGTGCAGCTATGTTTTTCAGAAATTCAACAATGTTCTGTAACCTACTTAAACTCTTGCAGAGCCTTAGTTTGGATCAATAGACCAGTATGTTGAGTACTATGTTAAGTTGTAAATTGTAAAGCATAATCTTTCGTCAACGTTTGTTTTGAGACGATCATATATATTTTATTTTTTTGAACTAAGAGACGATCATATATATGTTGATAAATTGTTTGTTTATTCTTTTTCAGGATTTTGTGTCCTTTTGTAGGGAATATACACGACTTGTGTGTTTCTTTTTTCCGTTATATATAATTTCTAGATAGAAATATTACAATGTTGATATCCAAATAATCTAGTACGTTTGAGTGTTCTGCTTTTCTTCTAAAGTTTTCTAATGTGGTGCACAAAATAAGAAATATATATGACAATGACCTCTTATTATACTATCTATTTCGAAAAATCAAAAATATTTTTTTAAGTTAAACTTATACTATTAGTTTTGTATTTTAGGATGCATACTCATTACTCGATCTGTACATGTGAACATATAAATAATTTAGTAAGATTTCCCTCCTTACAAGGAATCGGCCTAACAAATTTAATAAAATTCATATATTAGATCTAAAAATATGAAAATCAACAGAATATAATTTTAATGGAACATAATGTTAGTTCCTAAACTTAAATGTAATTCAACTCACTACATTACTTTGTATTCATTTAAACAATTTTGCAAAACTTGTTTTTTAATCAGATAAACATCTTGGAAAAGATAGCTTACCATTTCATATATAGACTGTAAAAACTACTCGATCCATTTCTATTTTGTTGGTTCGAGTGAGTTTAAATATTCTTCATATCAAATAAAACAGTATATGATATTATTGATCGCACCGTGGCAAAAAGAACAATGATGGTATAGTATTATTTAAAAACAATCAAACTAACATTGAATATATATAAACATTTGGAAAGAAAGAACACTAAAGAAATAAGCTCCTTTAGCTCATGGGGCAAGACAGTTGAAATGTGGCCCTATGCTTCATCGAAGAGACTAACAAATCTTCAGTTTTGTTTTGTCCTTTTTTTTAATTAGCATTGGGAATGAGCCAAACAGTAATTTACAAACTGATATTATATGAGATTGTGACTATCATAGATAATTTAGAAAAAAATAGATCTCCTTTTCTTAATGAAAACATTTCTCTAACAGTAATAAATTTACTGAAATATGAGAGTTTATGTATTTTGTATGTATTAACAGAGCTAGTATAGATTATAATCTAGTTTAGTTTTGAAGCTGGTTAACTTAACAATACACAAATAAAATAACATTAGCAGATATAAAAGAACCAGATTATCAGGAAAGGAAGAAAAAAAATGAAAGTTAACAAAAAAAAAATATATAACAACTAAATATTTGTGCAAGTGGGAAAATAATAGATAGCCACGTATGCACAAATTGAGGAGCTGTGAGATGGAGACACATTCACATGTTTTATAAAACCAAATTATTGTGAGAAAAAAAAACGAATAACAAAAAAATACTATTGTGTTTACGTACATTAATATTTAGTTCTAACCGTACGAATCTTACCGTTGAATTTTAATCGAATTACGTAATTTGATTTGATTACACAAAATAACTCTTTTCGATTATATTCGTATAATTTTTATAGACAAAAGAATCAGAGGTAATCGCAGATTAAACAAAACGAAGATTTTGATTCTATGAATTTACTATATTATATAACTACAAGTCACTCTCTAAATCTAATTTTTCCTGATTCGAATAAACTTGAGTTGGGATTTATTAGTGAAAAGTCAAAAAATAAAGGCACTGCTCGGGTCTATAGATCTCTCCTAATTAAGACTAGAAAACTTAGGCAATTTACCAAATTCTTTACGCATGATATGAACACTCACACATTTTTATTGTTTTCATCACTAATCGGGAAGCATATATTATAAACAAAATCTGAATGACGGTGAAGAAATCGGAAAATATATCGTTCGTTCGTACATATCTTCGAGTTTATTTTTAAGTTTTGTCAGACATTTGGTACTAAGAGATTATGAACCAAATCTCCCAAGTTCTTTTATACTAATAATTAGTAATAATAAGCAATAAATAATACTGTTCTTAGTTAATCTCGATCCTACTGAAATGACACGTGACACTATGAGTTTCTGACATAGCATTTTTACGTGGTGACATGAGAGTCAAACGGTATCTTAACGTTAAGCTAAAAACAGAAAACAGTAAGAAAAAAAATCAAAACGATATCGTACTGCTAAGCTGATACAGTAGTCTGTTTTTTTTTTTCGATTATCGTTCGTCCTCCGCATGTAATTAATTACTATTAAAAGTCATTTTCATATTTATTTTGACATTTTCGGGATATTTTTATCAATTACTGTGTGGATAAAGTTAAACAGATAGTAACAAGAAAATTAGAAAAAAACAAAAAAAAACAGAGTAAACTAAAAAAATATATATAATATATTAAGTAAATTTATAGCTAATCTGCGGAGTAAATCTAAATTTTTGTTAAGTCTTTATATTTCGGTAGACTTCACAAATATAATTCAGCCCAAAAATTCAATAAACTTGAACAACTAAAACTAATCAAAAATAAAAAGACGTAAGAGATCTTATATTGTGGAGAATGAAAAGTCGATTCAAGGTTAATTCTATTATATTAGGTTTTAAACAATTAATATATTTCCACAAATATTTAGATATTGAAATTTAATTTTAATAATTTTATGAACCATATATATTTATCATTTGAAAAAAAAATAGCAAAGGACATTTTTGATATTATGAAAATTATTACACAAAAAGTGAGTTAGTCTAAAAATAAAAATAAAAAGAGGTTAGCCTGGTTAATCATTAAAAAAAGTAAGTTACCATGGATAATTCTCTCATATATAAATAGCAGTAAAAAAGTGTCCTTGTAAATTAAAAAAGAATGGAATTAGGGAGTTCTAGAAGAGAAAGGACCACCGTGCATGGACCATGCGAACAAATTTTTATTAAAAAAAAACAAAAATCTTCCTTAATAAGAAAGTTATTCTAATGTCTCTTTGTGGAATGGGGACCCTTAATCAAAATATTCATTCTCTTAAATAAATTATTCAACTTACACATCAATAGTAATTATAGTTTTAATTTATTTAACAAATGGCTTAGCAACCTAAGTCTTCTTTTATGTTAGTTTTATATCTGATGAAAAGTACCGTGAGTTTTGAAAACGTTTGATTTTAACTCACATGCGTGTGTAAAATCTGTAATAATTAGTTGTCAAACCATATACGTAAACCTTATTAATTAGTATCCTCGTTATCGATTCAACCCTTCTTCTAGACATTAATTCATTTCCACCCAAAAAGATCATGGTTTAAAACATTACATTGTAGGGTTAAAAAATCGTACGTTATTTACGCTAACAAGTAAACTAGGAGCGTATTGACAATATTCATTCGTTAGTTCATCCTTACGTTGTTTCTGAAACGTGTTCTTTTTCCTTAGACAAACAGAATCTGGAGGAACTATGTATGAGTGAAGCAAATTCTTTTGGACCTGATCTTGAGCCCAACGACTTAAAGCGCTTGCTTAATTGTTCGATATATATATACATACTTTAGGTAGTTTGCCTATGTTTGTTTTTCATTGCTTCTTTTTATTGTAAAAAGCTATAAAACAAAGAAAAATTGTAAATTATAAATTATTTTTATCGTACAAAGATCCGTGATGGTGTAAAACAAATATATTTCTCACGCTGAAAGTGGATCACCATTTGTATATACCTTTTATGTCTGTTTAGAAAATGTTATGTGAGATACAATTTTGGATCAAAATCCTAATACTTAAAATAATCATGTATTGAAAGGGAACACACATAGATCGAAGTTTCATCGTGTCAGAGAATATAATTTGGTATATGGAACTATTTACAATGAAACTTTTTGGGTTATGGTGATTAGTTCATGAACCCAACAATGCCTAATTTAGCTTTTCTCTAACCGCCGCCAAATAGAAAGATACTAATAATTAAGCAAACAAATAAAGCAAACCACAAACGCACAATGTCTTAATTAACAGCATGAAAATGATCAGAAACGTCCACTCATGTGTTTATGACTGTGTTTTATATAAGTACAAGTTAGTTGAAAACTTGAAATACAATGAATATATAGAATATGCCAATGAAAATTATTTTTAATTAAAAATTAATAGTTTAATACTTACTAAATACAAAGTGGTTGTCCCCGACGGAACAAGAAATCTAAAGGGTTTCTAATTTTGTGCCCTTTGTGGATTCTCAAGTAACGAAAGTCAAGAATGTTGACCCATGTGGTCGTCTTTAGCTATGAAATTGTATTCAAATACCAATTTGACGTAATTTAATTAGAGAAGTTCTAAAAGAAGGACAACAAACCGTCGGGAATAGTGGTAGTAATTAATTATATACATTTAAGTGTGAATCCGTACGTAAAATACAAACAAGTGCATGCAATGAAAAAAACAATGAAACAGAAAAGTGATACACGTAGGAATTATGTACGATTTTCTCATTTACAAAACTAAAGAGAGTTTATAGCTATTAGTTTCGATTGAATACCGCAAACTATTAGATAGATTTGGTGCAATCGTTTTAGTTCCTGTGGGCGTTTCGCTCTATTTCTTTGTCTTTTCCTGTTTTTAATTAGGTCTACTTTAGGTCTAATTAAAAGCGGGCTGCTTAAAGATTCCTATTTAAGTGCCCAAAACAAGAGTTCCCATTTCCGCTAGTTCGGTAAACCGTACAAATGGATCTGTGTGCTATGGCTGGTTGTTATTATAACGCATGTGATAGTTAGACAGGCAAACGATATTTATAACTCAGTTCGTCATAGGCTCATAGTCATAACTCATAAGTCATAACCATCGCCGCATTACTCGAACTATATAAATTTCATTACCGCATCTTTATTGAACTAATACGTATAAAAATACACATAACACATGCATACGTATACTATACTTTCATACAAGTGCTCTACTAATTCTTTATTGAATTGCTGCCTTTCCATACTTATTTGTAACATAAATATTAATAGACTGATCAATGTTAAAGAATCCGAAGTACTCAAGTACCATTCGTCCATTCCAAAAGATGTAATAAGAATGTAAGATATGTATATGCGATTATATATATACATTGATCCTTCTATAGAAAAATATTCTGCTTCTTTTTCCCTATCATTTCGTATTTTTGGAGATCACTGAAATCTTTCATTACAACCCCAAGTACTAAAGAGTTGTAATGTCCTTTAAAAGAAATCGAGATAGATCACATCTAATAATGCATTACATATGCACAAATACTTTTTCCGTAAAATCCAAACTTTTCTTGATTCCCGATCTTACGAATATAGGCGATATCATGTAGAGATATGGTTTTTGATTAAATTTCTGAATTTATTTATACTTTGATGTGTAATCTAAGAATTCCGAATAACCCTCAAATTAAAACTCAATTGGTTAGTGATACATATTTTAATAACATTTTACGCCTTTTTCGTTCATTACGTTCCTTACCATCATTTTCTATCAAAAGAATAAAGAGTTCATATATTCAAAACATAAAAGAAGACTTGGAATAAATAAACAAACATATTGAAACGACCACCATTCCAACAAATAATTACCACATTTTACACATGATTAACGTCTGCACGTATTATACAACCGTCACATTAATTTTAGCTGACTAGTAAGCTAAAGTAACCCTCTCAATTATTGATTAAAACCACATACAAATAACTCTAATTAAAAAAAAAAAAACAATGTAGCTCGGATGATTAAAACAACAACATTTTTGATATCTTAACAATAAAAAGGGGTCTTTTTCGTGTGCTATCAAAAGCTCATATCGCATGCTACTTAATTAAAAATATAGACCAATTATGAGTATGATTAGACGCATTTGTTTAGATCAAGAAATTCATAATGTTTTCAACACAGATGGAATTACTTGGTTTTTTTCTGCCAAGACTCGAGCTCAATTAACACAGTCTACCTCAAAAAAAAAAAAAAAAATCATAAAAATAGTTTTACCGTATGGACACCGAACAACAATTTTTTTTTTTTTTTTAAATTGCTTATGATAATTTATTAATGATAAATCAATTTGTTTTCCAATATCTTAAGTTTCCATATACACCATATCTGTATTTTTTTTCATTCACATTGGTAAATTATTAAATAAGACTCACGATAAAAGAGCATGCTTAAAAAAACCTAAATAACTATTTTTCAAGGATCCAAAGGGAGAGTGAAAAAAATAGAGAAAGAGAGAGAGAGACAGAGGCATAATGTGGCCAAAAAGATACAGAGGGAGCCACCAATGGTAGATGGAGTTTTTTATTTCCTATTTCTTTTGTCTTCTCTCTACCTTCTTCTCACACTTGTCCTTATAAATTCCTCTTCTCCTCCTTCACCATTTCTTCCTCCTCACCCTCTCTCTCTCTCTATCTCTCTACATCTATCTATCTCTATCTTTCTCTGTCTTCTCTGTCTCAACAAGAAGATTATGACTAACCAGAATGTCATCGTGTCCGACAGAAAACCCATCTTGGGTTTGCAAACCATCACTGTCTCTGTCTCGAACTCTCCTCTGTTCTCTAATTCATTCCCCACTTACTTTACCTTCCCTCGTCGAAAGTTCTTGAAACTTCTTGAAGCAGCTGACAACAACAACAGTAACTTAGTTGTTGCTCCAAAGATTACTACATCTTGGGTCGATTCCATGCGTGATTCTTCCCCTACACGTCTCAGATCCTCTTCCCTTGACTCTGTTTCAGATAACGATGACAAAACGTCTTGGATCGTACGTTAAAATCTGAATATTATTAATTACTCATTTTGCCGGATTCTGAAATCTGAATATTAATTACTCAATCTTGTTTTGGTTTAATTAGGTTCGATTTCCTTCGGCTTTAAGTATGTTTGATGAAATTGTGAATGCTGCTAAAGGGAAACAGATTGTTATGTTTCTTGATTACGACGGAACTCTTTCTCCCATAGTTGAAGATCCCGACAAAGCTTTCATTACCCATGAGGTTTTTATTCTCTATCCCTTCCATGGCTCACAGAGTTTTTTTTTTGGGATTCATTATTAATTATTATTGTTTTTGGATTAATAAATGTATACTTTTTCTTACAGATGCGAGGTGTTGTAAAAGACGTCGCTTTACATTTCCCTACTGCTATTGTCACCGGACGATCCATTGATAAGGTACATTACATTTTACCAAATATTTACTATTTTTATACATCAAAAATCATTTAGTTTACGTATTAATGCTATGTACTACGATATATAATTGAAAATATATGCTTATTTTTTTCTTTATTTTTTTCAGGTTCGTAGGTTTGTGAAATTAAACGAGATTTACTATGCCGGAAGCCACGGCATGGACATTGAAGGTCCGACCAAAGAAAATAATTACGGCCAGGTGTGAAAACAGATGCACAAAACTCGACATATAAAATAAATAATTTAATTAATAATCTGATTCTAAAGAATTTTTTTGTTTGTTTGTTTTGTTTTGTTGAAATGTTCATAGAGTAACGAAAGAGTGCTGTTTCAACCTGCACGTGAGTTTTTACCAATGATCGAAAAGGTACATTTTTTAGATTCTTTAAAAAATATATATATATATAACAAAATCGAATTACGTACGATGGTTAAAACAGTAAAATTTATTTAACTCTGTGGGGATATAAATAATTTCAGGTGGTTAAGATTTTAGAGGAAAAGACAAAATGGATCCCTGGGGCTATGGTGGAGAACAACAAGTTTTGTCTGTCCGTACATTTTAGACGTGTTGATGAGAAGGTAAAGAACAAATATTATGATGAAAAAAAAAAGGTTCTCTTATTTGAAAAAGATAAATGGTCCAAACTATTTCTTGTTTTTAGCCCGAAGTACTTAAGACTTATTCATGTATGTTTTGGTAATGTAGCACCTAATTTTCAAATAAAACACTATCGTTAAACACCGGTTATATTTTAATTTGTGCATAGAGAACAAATTATTTATGTACATGTTTGTTGTAACAGAGATGGGATACGCTAGCCGAAGTAGTGAAGTCAGTTCTTACTGATTATCCAGAGCTGAAACTAAACCAAGGTAGAAAGGTAAAAGTAATCTTTCATCTCCTCTTTTTTACTAGTCATCAGAAAACTAACCTCTTTCAATATCAATAATAATCTTTTATTTAATCTCTTTTTTTTTTTGTATATAAAATCAGGTGCTTGAAATCCGCCCAACGATCAAATGGGACAAGGGCCAGGCACTCAATTTTTTGCTAAAATCATTAGGTGAGAGAACCCCTCATAAATATATTTTTATTATTTGGCAAATACTGTAGTACAATTTTTTAGATCTGTGAACTCTTATTTATTTTATCTAATTAAAATAGGATATGAAAATTCCAAAGATGTTGTGCCGGTGTATATCGGGGATGACCGTACCGACGAAGATGCGTTTAAGGTATAGTCACAAATAATTAATACACGCTTTCGTACCATCAAAGGAGTATATGTTAAAAACAAATCTACTTTTTATTATAGCGTACGTACTAAATTAACCATAATATCTAATTTTTTGATAGGTTTTACGTGAAAGGGAACAAGGTTTTGGGATTCTTGTCTCAAAAATTCCAAAGGACACCAATGCATCTTATTCTCTTAAAGACCCTTCTCAGGTTAAAGAGTTCCTGAAGCGTTTGGTTGAGTGGAAGAAGAAGACAGTGGGAGAAGAGTGAAACGCATACAACATAAATAACACCTGAGTTTATTTCCAAATTTTGAGTAGATTATTAGTTAAAATAAACACCCTTTTAATTTAGTTGATGCCTGGAGGGTGTTTTCGGTCTGAACTCTTTTTTTTTTTTTGGATCTACATCGAACCGAAAATTGTAAATTTCGTGTAACGATTTAGAAGTGAAAAAAAAAATTATCAATATTTACTCATTCTAATTTTTTTTTTTTTACTTTCTTGTTGCTCAGCATACCAATTCACCACTTTAAACGTTAAAGATATCAACACTGAAGGCGTTAGTACTGTTACTGTAAAATCATAATCTTCACAAATATCTAAGTTTACATGCACTTGTGAAACGAACAAAATAAGGAATATGCTTGTATTATAATGATATAATACCCTTGAAACAGAAATTAATGATACTTAAGAAAGAGTTAACATTAATGTCAGTGATTACAGATGGTTAGACTGTGCGTATTATATATATACTGCATGACTATCAAGCAAAATCACCCATTAAATACAATAATCAGGCCAAATGTCATTGGATTTTTTTTTTCCCAGGAAACTCCCTGTAAAAATAATAAAAGAAAGTATGGGTCACTGATCACATGAAATCATATGTATATATAAAAAATAAATAAATATATACATATTGTAAGTTTTACAGTATAGTATTTTAACAGAGTTAGAAAAGGTATTAAATATTAGTGAAAGTACTGTTTTGCAGTGAAGGAAAAGCTCTCATTGTCTGTTTATTTAAATACTCAAAAAGCAAACTGAAACAATACGATTATGGACAGTCTGAATGAAACACTTCCGCAAACCCCAAGAAATTCAAATCCCAAATTATATCTTGGAACTCTTCTTTTTTTTCTTCTTCATCACACACCATCTATGAGGATAACCTACGATTACATTTCTCCCCCTGCATAAAATCTATACTACGTTTGTAAAAATTACGAATTTTTTTAAGAGAGAAGTGGATTGAATAACTCCCTAAAAAAGCTCGAATTATTGGAAGAAAAAAGGATGCCTTAGGGTGGACACATCAATAACAACTTTATCCATATATAGAAACTTAAAGTTTATTAATAGGCTATCGGGTTTGGACTATTGGCACTGCCACTGAGAAGAAAAATTGACGAAGCTATGATTTCCCAACAAAGTGATCAATATTAGCTTGGTCTACTTTTGTTTATATCCAATTTGTGTGGGGTTTTGTTAATATATACTCCTTCCGTTTCATAATATATGATATTTTAGAGAAGTTATTTTGTTTTATGATATAAAATGTTTTCAACTTTCTATACAACATTTAGATTAGTTTAATACAATCTTGTTTATGATTAGTTAAAATTTGTAGAAGTAAATGTTTTTTAATCTACGTATTTTTGTTTAAAACATCTAATATTTTGAAACGGAGAGAGTATTATTTTTTGTCAAAGAGTTTCAACTTGTACATTAATTCCTATTTTCTTTCCAATAATTTCGATATTCCTTAATACATATTATACATTACAGGATTAACTGTACCGTAAATAATATCTACAGATAGATTATGATAGCGAGGATGATGGGTTAGCAGGCTTTATCCAAAACTTTTCAGATGAAAACTGCATAACATTTACATGTTACTTGCGTGATCTTGACAATTTGTAACTAATAAAAGATTTCTCTTTATAATTTTAGTGAAGTATCAATTATTAATTAATTATTATGGCAACCAGGGAGATGAAAACATTAATTACAAGTTGCATGCAGATCGAGAACATGCAATATACTGAGAATTTTTTTTTTGTTTAATAGCAACTTTTGTTAAATAAATAGTCTCCAGATATTTGAGATATAGCTAAAGTCACAAACTTTTTAATAACAACACTAATTAAGTTATATATTGTGCATGATAACCAACATAACTATCAAGTGATCTATAATAAAGAAATACATTATTAATAAAGATAACCAAATGGACATAGCTGATAGATCTGACCTGTATAGTGATCGTGCTAAAACCATGTAAGGGAGTTCGACAAGTGGGAAATAATAAGAGTCAAGTTCATGCGATTACTGAAAATACTTCTGAATGGTCTATCCTTTTTTATCTTTTTGTCAATGGGGTATTCGATCGATTTGTACATGTGCATGCGTTAACACTGACACATACTTCTGAATTTGCTTATCTTTCTTTCCCTTTGTTAATGGTTGTTCGACTTATCCCTTTACAAGCGGCAGCCAGATATTATGATTTTCATGTTGCCATAAGTTATTGTACCATCAAATAAATACAACAAAAATATAAGTATGAAGATAGCATACAGAAACGAAAAGGGAGAAGGAGGAATCTGGTTAAAGTAAGGTCTCTTTTATTTTCTCTTTTAAATGAACTTTTCATTATTTAAACGAAAAGACAATATATATTATGTGTGTATATATGTGGGATAGTGAGTTATATTTCGAATGGTAGGTGGTGAAAAGGAAAGCCGCTATAAAGTAACACTACTTAGGTTGAATGAGGAGTTGGAATCCACTTAAAGTGGTTCGAATTAATGAAAAATAAACATATAAAAAGGCTTCTATATACTATTGTTATTTTACACTAATCCTTTATTTTGAATATGTTAGATATATATTTGGACTTCAAGTGGGACAACCAACATGCTTCCATTCCACGAGAAGACATGACTCGATACGTGTAAAGAAACCAAAGCCGTTAAGTGTGTGTGTATCTTCACTTACATTTACCATATTAATTACTTATTGAGATATTTTTATATAAAGAAGAAACCCCATCATTGGTGGCCCGACTTGGATTGAAAAAAATAAAACTAAGTACGATTTCATCCAATTATTGGGATCAACTCTATTTGCTACTTAATTTTATGGTAGCTTCCTCCTGCTTCTACTTAATTCATTTTTTACTATGATTCTCAATTTATGTTGTTAGGCATTGACCAAATAAATAAGACCATATCCACATATATCAAAATCTCCCAAGAATTAATTAGTTTCAGCTAGTTTCACTTCACCTAGTTGTTTTTTTGTTTTTTTTTTTCTTTTTTTTTGTTTTTTTGTGCAAACCACTTCACCTAGTTAGAATAAAAAAAAAAGAATACATTTTGTAGTAAGGAAAGAAAAAATATTAGAAATATTGTATTTCAAATAACTTTTTTTTGGTTTCAGCCAAAATAATCATTTGATGACGTGGTTTTACAAAACTTTTGTGTGAAATATCTATTCATCCCGATATTGATGGGACGCTCGCTAGAGCAAAAATAAGATACATTGTATTATCAATAGGAATGACAAATAAAATCATAAGTTTGTGCTAAAGGCTCAATATATTCATGAATAGATGTTTTGGATGGTGACAACAAAAAGAAAAGATGGACATATATAATTAAGAAATACAGAAGAGATTAAAGAAAAAAAAAAGAGAGGAAACATAATAGTCTGTTTTCTATGTGACAGCTATCAGTGACTCACTAAACTATTCACATGAACAATGGGGTTCATGTGTTATTCTTTGGATCTGTGTCCCAAATTAACTACTTAGTATATGATATTTCATTTTTTTAAAGATCAATTGGGATCTTCATGTCGTAAAAATATATTCCCTAAGAATAGTTGAGACCAAATTATATCTTAAATTATAGTAAAATATTAAATATTTAGAAGACTTTTTTTGTTGAATTGTTTTGGTTGCTTACACATGTTAGTTTATATAAGTTTTTTTCTTGTTGTTTATTAGTGACTATTGAAGGATTCCTGAATGGCTAAATCCTTCTTCTTCGAGCAGTGACAACTGACGAAAAAGGCTAGGTCCAGTACTGTTTACTGTATCCCTTAAGTAACACCAAGGCATTATATTATAATTTGTTATTTCAAAATTCCTTAACTACAGCTTAATCTGTTAACCCCCATCATGTGAAAGCTATAAGGGACCAATTAAAGCTAACACGCATCTTAAAAAGGTAACGGGGACCATTTTTAATCAGATTCTCAACATTAAGTTAATTACGATTAATTAGTGAAGCAATAATACAGGGTTTTAAGCACACACGTGTCACCCTAATGGTCCCCTCCTCCCATCTGCTCTATTAATTTGCTTCTCCCATGTTGTAGGCTTTTTAGGCCTCGAGAAAATTTTGTGTACTATATACATTTTTTTTTTGAAGTCCCTTAGCTTACTAACAAAAAGGATAAAGATTAATCTTTTGATTGGATGATTAAGATTTCAGACCATGTGATTTAGTGATCTTACACTGGGGAGCAGATTTAGTTTTCGTCCCAATAATTAACCTGCTTTCAGGTTTTAAAAACGTAGATAACATATTAAACATTTGGTAGAGCCGTAGAGGTACTTTTTTTTTTTTGTGCAACAGCAGTAGAGGTACTTATGCACTTATTTTTATAATCTTATTGTGTAGTGTATTGGACTACAAATTATGGATAAAAATATAGAAGCTAGAGTTATATAGGGTTAGTTGCTTAGATCGGATCAATGTGATTCTACTGGTTATTGTTATACTAGTACTCTATTTTTGTTCTTAGATTCCAACTAACAATTTAAAGTAAAGGGTTAATGGAGTAACGAATATTTAAAAAGTTTCATTTATATATCACTGCAAGTTGAGTGTAACCACACACAAAAAAAAAAAAACTCGTTCCATCTTTTCTCATATAGTTTATTATCATACATTGTAGTTTTTATATTCTTCATTTTATTTATATTGGCATTTGTATCAAAACCAAGTATAATAATAAGAAACATCTTACGACTTACAACAATACAAACAAAGCCTTAAATTTTAATTAACAGGCCTTGATTAAAAATCTTATGGGCCCAATAAATGCTATACAGATCAGCTATGAAACGAGTTGTTCCTATTCGAATATAGAAATTAACTGTACAATAATGGGCCTTAGTGTTCAATAATTAGGGAACCCAAAAGAGTATTATTAATTGCGGAAACAATTAGGACCCAGACCAAGTGTTGTGCTAATTCCTAATTAACATTAGTCCCAATAATATTTGATCTGCTGCCTCTCAATACTTATATTTAATGACTTAAGTTTTTTCAATTAACTTGGCCTTAAGTGGGTGAAGAAGGTATACTTTCAAAACTAAATATACCGTTTTCTTATACATATGATATGATAAATACGCATCCCATATTCAAATTTTCATTAGATATACTTCAAAGTCCAAAGCCTAATTAGCTAAACTATTGCTGTATTTCTCTTTCTTTCTTTTTTTTTATCATCAAATTTCTCTTTTATAATTATATAACCAGAGGCAGAGCCTAACTAAACCACTATTCCAACTGGCGATTTTATTTTTAATTAGTTTAGCTTAGCTGTGAATTTCGAATAGAAAAAACCTAATAATGATACACATTAAGCCAATGATTAAGATCTTTAAATATCTATTGTTTAGTCTTTGTCACGGCTGAGTTGTCCACTTGTCCCCCAGATTTAAATTAGAATAAGCAATATCCACTTTCTCTAAATTATTAATTTCGGCAATTCGGCATAGTAATTTAAAATACTAAAATTGAAGAACAATTTTTTTATTTTATTTCAGGGAAACTGTTTATCAAGTGAATTGGATATAATTTTAAGAAGAAAAATAACAATAGCAGTAGCTTTCGTCCTATTTAAAGACGAAATCAAAATAAGTAAAAGAGAGGTAGTAGTATAGACACAATGTCGTAATTTTCATAATACAACTTATTAAAAAAAACTAGTTTCAACGAAAACTTTCTAATTAAAAATTCGATGGATTATTCTGGTTGAAAGAATCTCTGGTTTTATATTCCACAGGTTCACTCTCTCATAGTTGTCTTAGAGCAAAGCATGGACAAATGTATAACTAAATATACATAAATTTCAGTTTTTTTTTTAGTGGTCACAAAGTTTAACAAATACTATTATTAAAGCTGAAATAATGATTCAGTGACGTAAATAATGTGGAAGAAAGAGTCAAGTTGCCTGTGAAAGACAATAAATCAACAAAGACAAAATAGGCAAAAAGAAAAGAGACAAAAAAATAAAAGTTGGAAATTGAACCCGTACCTTTTGTTATCTTCTCCAAGAAAGATGTGTTTTTGGCAATCGCGTAAATTTTTTGAAAGATGTCATTGTTTTCCGTGCCAATAAATATTTTCTCATTTGATTCCTTTTTACCAGTGTTCAAGAAAACGGTCTAGACGGCACTTAGATGCCGTCTAGGCGCTAGGCGCTCAGCAGACGTCTAAACGACCGCTTAGACCGCGTAAAAATTACATAATATTATTTTAATATATATTTTTTATTTTTAACTAAATATATTTAAAATTTTAAGTTTTATATTCATATACATCTTTATAAATGTTCATATGTTATTAATTTAAATTAAATAAATGTATTTTTAACTAATTTTGGTTTATAATTTATTACTATTTATTTATTCTAACATATGTTTTACATAATTTTGTATATAATATCATATATATAATATTTTTTAATGTAAACACCTAAACCGCCTAAAAACGTTTAAACTCCGACTAGTCGTTTTAGGCGCTAGGCGCTGGGTCACCGCCCACATACCGCCTAGCGCTTTCTTGAACATTGCCTTTTACTAACAAAGTAACAGCATTGACTCTCTTTCGAATACATTAATGTGAATTAAAATTATACTTTGATTCTAAATGATTTATACTTTGGTGTCATAAAATAATTAGCCAAACAAGCAGTGTCGTAAAATAACAAAATGTTGCTAATATCACGTGTGTTCTCTTCAAATCCAATATATCATGAACAAAGGGAGTGTAATCTAAATTAGCAACGTTCAATGTTTTCTCAATTTGAAATCTCTATGCGAGCATTATACTTTTTTATACCTTTATTATGACGTTCTTGTCATATTAACTGAATTGCCATAATTGATTCAAGACCAGTCCTAATTATTGTCGAGAGTCATTACTCTCGTGAGTAAGACATTTTCTACTCAGCCACTAGATCATGCATATGATGTATGGATCTCCATAGAAGGACGTGTGACAAGATCCGCCACAACAACTCCCAAATCCATGCATTATTTCAGAAGACAAAAAGTGCATTAATTAATACAACCTGTCCCAACTTTAACCTCATCATCACTCAAGCTTTACATATTGAAATAATATAAGAAATAAAAATAAATAGATTTCAAAGTAATTGTAACATAGAGCACACTAATTATACATTTTTTAAAACAGTTTGTTGCCTCAAACCAATAGGGTCAGGATGAACCTAGACATATATAATCGTAATGTCTTAAAAGGTCTTCAGAATTCGCTTTAGTCAATGTTTAAATATAACTGTCGCCTAATAGGTCATCTCGAGATTTTTTATTTGTGTAAAATAAAATATAAATGTCACAAAAAATTAATAAATTCGGCTTCTATATAGTGTAAAAGTCTCTCTGAAACTAATATAGGAAAATTCACTGAAATTTGTGTTCAAGCTCGAACTCACAAGCCCTCTTAAATAGAGACGAGGAGACTAAAACAAGACAATACAGTGTTTCTTCTATGTTCCCTCATGTTAACACCATGATATGATCCACCAATGCTAAACCAGAGAGAGAGTGCCGCCTTACAGGGTTTGCTTGTGGAGCAGTACAAATTTCCGTACAAATGCAACAGGAGTACTGTACCTACGATGTTGATGATTCCCCGTGACCGTGAACCACCACGGGTGTTGTAAGAGAAGGTTTTGATTGGTTGCTCGCATATATATTAAACGTAGAAATGAGTTGTTAAAAAAAAAACGTAGCTTTGTCCAAAAAAAAAAAAATTAAATAAAAAAAAACGTAGCTATGACCTATGAAATGTTTACATTTGCAATTTTCAAATATATTCTACAAACACACAAAATGTTTTTTTTTAGTGGATTTATTTCTACATGTAAATGCAAACCAAAGACACGATTAAGATTTTGTGAAACTTTTTTCGTTTTGTCCAAAGTCTTTGCACTTTGGAACGAACAAATAAATTGGTAAAGGCTGTTCGAACTAAAATTTGGCATTGTTCGTCGTCACTGAACCAAATATAAATCATATGTAGTTTATTAATTTTATTTCAGGAGATAGACTTTTGAGTTTAAAGTCGTTTGTATTCGACACTACTAGAAAACAATATTTTAGACCTAATATAGCTAGAAAAGTTAACACCATTTACTCTCTTTTCATATTCACTATCATAGTATAGGTATCGAATTATTCATCAGTCGTATAGGTTTTTAATGGTGAACTAAAAAAGCGGGACGTTTTCATAAAATATAGAAACCGCATTAATTACACCAATCACACATAAATTATTGATTTACTTTCTTTGGAAATAAAAAAAGAAAACTCGTTTTTAATTTTTATTATCTTCTATCAGCTAAAAAACGCACCTTCTAATAAGTACTCTCCATTTAAGGTGTGAGATTCTCAAAATCCGCTTTTATAATTATTTAATTAATAGAAAATGTATAATTATGTAATAAAACTTATAAATATTAATTAATAATTTAGTAATATATACATATAGCTATTAATAACTCTAGCTAATCTTATAATAAATATATTTCTTTTTAAAAATTTTAATAGTTATTTTGTTGTGTAGTATTTTTATGATTTAATAAATTTGGATATTTAAGGTTCTTAATATTTTTCTATTAACACAAAGTACATAATAATTTACAATTATATTAATTATTTATATTTTTAAATTTATTCATATAATTGTTGTTATAATAATAACAGATATACAAAATAAAAATATTTATTAATACAAAAAATATATATCTAATTATATTAGTTATGACTTTCTCTGTCCCTAAGATTGATGTTCTAGAATTTATTTTGTCTCTAAAAAATTGATTTTATGTATTAAAAATTAAACTAGCTTTTCTACTTTATGTTTTTTCACACATGATATATTTTTTTTTTCTCAACCATTGGACCATAATTGACCGGTCCATTAGCCAAATTCCTACATTCTTAGGAGCTGGAATCTGATCCCTGGTGTGATGGTGCCTTCTACAAATGGACTTACCTCTTGCCACTGGACTAAGGTCACACATGATATTTATCTAATAATTTAAAAAAAAAATTTATCCAAAAGTAATTAGAAATTAATTTACAAATAAAAATCAAAGTGTAATAGTGTCTAAACATCAATTTATCCAAAACAGAAGGAGTAGTTAATAATACAATATGAAATTGTACCTCAAATATGATTTTCCCCCGTTTCACGAAAATTTTCAAAAAAGTTTATTTAAAGCTATGGTATCAATTATGATTTCCCCTCCGGTATGGACCGTGATGATTTTGATAGAAAAGTTAAAGCAAGACTGGACCGTTGATTCAGGACGGAGTCGCCGGATAGGAGAGCATCTCAATCGTTGATGTCTCCTATTTAATTATCAAACGCCAATTAAAAAATTTGCAAAAAGCCGTACTTATTATTCTTTATTAATTTAACTATCATTATACCGACGGCAATAATGACCCTACATGCCGGATATTAAAATAATCATTATCTCCTCCTTTCCCCGTTTCCCTTATTTATACACAACTCTCCTCTCTCTTATTACACACACGACTCATTACAGAACACACAGAACACAGAAACAAAAGTGAGACAGCACAGAACTCTCTCTAACTAATCCCGAAAGGTTTCAAAAGGGTATTTTAGTCAAACCATCATGGACGCTTTTGATGCGATTCCAGATCCTGTGGTCATCGACATTTTAAACAAAGTCGGTGACGTCAAAACGTTGATACGGTGCCGTTCCGTTTCTAAACGATTCAACTCGTTAGCCACTCAGTCCGACTCGCTCCTTCTCCAGCTCGATCAGATCCTCGGAACCACCGATTCTGACCCCGAGATCGATTCCCCGATCGCTAGCTTTTTCCGATCTCTGTTCAAATCGATTCACGGCTTCCTCCCTATCTTCCCCAAACCAGCTGACCCGGCCGAGATCCTAACCCGATCTCCGAAAACTCCGGCTCAGATTCTCGTCGGATTTGAACGGATCCGGAACCTTGAGGTGGAGTTATACGGCGGCGATGTCAAGCTAGAGAAAGGCGCCGCCGTTAAGTGGAAGGCTGAGTTCGGTAAAACACTCAAGAGCTGTGTCATCGTTGCTTTCCGTTCCGCCACGGTTAATACTACTCCAGCAGCTACCGCCGCCGTCGTCGTCGACGGTGCTGTGGAGTCTGATTCTGAGTTCGTCTGTGGGTTGAAGACGCGCGTGGTGTGGACGATCAGCGCGTTGATGGCGGCTTCGACGCGTCATTACCTGATGAGAGATTTGGTGAAAGATCACAAGGAGATGGAGAAATTGACTGTGCGTGACAGAGAAGGTGAAGGTACGGTGGTGATGGACGCTGCGGGGATGAAAGAATACAGAGAGACGGAGGCGCGTGAGGATGATAAAGGAATTGAGCGCGTCGGGGAACGCACTGTGGTTCCTAGCGTGAGGATGAGTATGAGA
Source organism: Camelina sativa (assembly GCF_000633955.1). Classification (NCBI taxonomy): domain Eukaryota; kingdom Viridiplantae; phylum Streptophyta; class Magnoliopsida; order Brassicales; family Brassicaceae; genus Camelina; species Camelina sativa. The sequence continues at coordinate 31,757,543 of NC_025693.1, forward strand.
CACGCGCCGTCGCTGATGCTTAAGAGCGGGATTTGTCTCGAAGCCGCGACGCTTGTGGTCGTAAGGCCGAGTGGTGTAGCTTCAGATGATAACGACGCCGAGCTGGTGACGGAGGCTTTCGCCGGAGATGGCGGCGATTGTATGTACGGGGAAGCCGTTACGGCGTTGCTCAAGCGTAGGAGGAATGTGTTAGAGATGAATTCTTTCTAGAATTTGATTCTTTTTTTTTAAAGGCCTAATGGGCTTTTTTGGGCTGTCGTTTGTTCGGCCTTTTTCGTATGTATATAAAAAATACGAATCGTACAAAGCCGGTTGTACTATTGACGTACGACTTTGGTCAAATGACATCAAATCTGAATTATTTTTCTCTAATATGATATGATTACCAAACATTAATTGCGTTGCAGCATCTAATATAATATTACTGATATGATTCGAACGAATTAATTAATAGCAATATTTTATATATAAAATGCTGTTAAGTATCTTCAGTGATCTCACCCATATCTAATGAATATGATTAAAGAAAAAAAATACAGGTATTTTTATTCAATAGCAATTACTTTCGAAATCTGACATTAATTTTTGTGATTGCCTATGTTCATGGGGTGGATATAACATGGAATAAAGGCAATTACAATTACGCAGATTGCAAGATTCAAGCCTATCGGATCCAGTTTGAAGCCCATCAAGGCCCGCTCTTCACAATCACAGGAGAAAACTAAACCATATCTCTTTCAACTTTCAGTTTTATACTTTTATGAGCTCTTCTTCTTCTAGTTCGACTTTTTCAATGTCTCTTTCTCGAACACATAAAAATCTTATATATTAATTGATCTGATATCATTATGAACACATTGTTAGTATTCCATTGAGTGGTATCATGATCATCTCATATCATGATCAAAAGGATGTTATATTGATTAGGTCACTAACATGTTTCTTTAACTTTATTATACATTTGCAACAAAAGGCTATAGAGTGCCGAGAAATAATTAAACCATATTACCAAACAAAACAATGTGGTCCTTGCTTAACATGTCAATGACAAATATTTGTGCTTTATATCAAATAAAGACTAATAAAACAGAATGTCTCACATATATGTAAACTTGATTAGCCTATAGCTGTGAATGATGCTTCAATCCATAACTTTGATTACAAGTTTAAAGTTTCAGGCAATAAAATTTTCATACTTATCAGGCTTTACTTTTTGTGGTTTTTTTCACATATTAATATCATATATAGAGAGTTTCCCTCAATTATGCATTGTGATTTGACAAAGAAAAATAAGACTTATTTGATTTGTGGAAAAAAAAAGCAGGAAATGTAAATTGCCTAACTTTTTATCGAGTGAGGCTCTTAAGAAAAAGCCTACCCACATGATTTCTCAACATTGTCGCTCTCATTCACAAGGATTGGGGTACAACTAAATCAAACAGTATCTTCAATCTACATAAATTTAGCTTTATGAATATTGATTATAAAAATGATATCTTCCATTTCAATAATCTTTTTATAAAAGTATTGCTACTTAAATGTTAAATATAAAGTTTTTTTTTTGCTAGTGCTAAAGGCCTACCTCAATGTTGATGCAAACTTATCATGATAAATAAAACATACAATACCTAACTTTTCTTTTTTTTCATCCTTTAATTTGAGTTTGGGGTCTGCTAGTTTCTTTGTGTTGAATTATTTCTTGAAGTACTATATCATTCCAACAGTCAGTTCTAATCTGTACAACTTTAAAGAGACTAACGCAATTAGCGCCAAAGGTTAAATTTAGCTAAATTAGAGTGAAAACCGGAACCAGTAATTGAGTATGCTTATTTACCCATATCACGTGAATTAGCGTGAAAAAAAAATCGAATTTCAGAATTTTGCCCAAATAAAGCTGTTGTATAACTAAAAAGGAATGTAAAAAAACTAAAGCCAGTTACAAAAATTTGTAATACTAGTTCGAGTTTTACACATTATTTCTCTTACCAAAGATCCAAAACGTCCATGTTATACATGTTTTAATTTAAATGGGAATTAACGGTTAAAGCAAGAGTTTCATGAAAATTGCTGGAACGAAAGAGAGCTATATCTTAACCAAAGAAACGCAACTGTACCTGTGAAAATTCAGTTAAGCTAAGGAAAGCAATATATTGTGTGAGAAGCATGACATTAAATCAAAATATTGTGTTAGAAAATCATTTTCTCGTTTTATGTTTGTGAAAGGTAAAGAAGAACAAGACCAGCTAGCATAAAGGATTCAAGAATTGAAACTTGTCTAAATCATGCAACAAATGTATTGGATGATTAAAAAAAAACTAGTTCACTGCGACGTCTTGGTACCAAGTTTACTTAATGTTGAGTTCAAGTTTTATTACCATAATGTCCATAACTATTTTGATAATATATGAACGGTGAAACTGTAAAATAGTAGAGAAACAAAACTGTTTGAGTAGTGGAAACCACAACTTTTTGTTTGGTTAGTTTTCAGAAATCCGCAATGATGCTTTTCGATTGAGCAAAACAATCATATCAAACAATTCATGCCTCATGTCACAATAACTTCACCATACACTATTTCAGTACGTGATCATCACATCATTAACATCCCTAGATCGTTTTGCACTCCTGAATATCATTGTCATTTGGTACTATCTATATAGTTTGGAAATATAGTTAGAAGGTAGTTAAATCGTAAGATAGCAATTGAAAATTTGATGATTATGGTTGAAAGATGACAACAAGAAAGGGAAATGTGACCACACAGCTTGTGATCAATAGCATTGGATTAAGAAACAAGCCTCGTGCCCTCCCAATCTTTTCCTTTTTTATGCTTCTTTATATACCATTGTCTTTCTTTTTCTATCATATATAATATTATTATCAGTTTATATTGAATTTGCAAAAGTAAAACCCACGAAACCTTTCCAACTTTAATCTATTGAGCAATTCGACTATAACCCATCATCACCCTTGTCACATTCACATGTTATACTTTAAAAAATATATATGAATGAATTATTTTATCTATGAAATGTAGACGTACTTACACATTTGGTATAGACGTATAGTAGTAACTAGTAAGTCCTGAATACACTCAGCGTAAAATTTTAAACACATCATTTGGTATTGGCTTATATATAAATCACAAAAGTAAAAACAGAATAACTTATATATGAATGATGATGAATCTATTCAAAAACAAGAACAAGAAGTGGCTGTGACGACCACTGAAAGTGATTGATTCAGTCAAGAAGCTTCTTGTTTACGATTGAATAAAGTTGTAATGAACCCACTTCACTCCTTTGACCCCATCACTTCTTCTTCTTCTTCTCCATATTTATCCATCAATTACATTTTTACGAAGACATTTGGCCAAGGTGCACCACCGATTTTTTTTTTTTCACTTTTTGAAAAAAGGGTTTAAGTGAAAAAGAAAGTTTTTTTTTTCTCCCCGCAAAAGCAAAAAGCATGTAAAGCTGTCACAACACAGGAATATAAAAGCCTAACAAGAAATTTTTTATAAAGAAGAATAATTTTATAAATCCAGACATAAAAAGCTGAACCCTTCCCATTGAGAGATCGATCCAAAAAAACCAAAACCCAAGAAAAACAAAAAGCTATGATCAAAGGAAGCAATGGAAACAGAGGATCTTCTTCTTCTGGTTACTCTGCAGATTTGTTGGTTTGTTTCCCTTCTAGAGCCCACTTAGCTCTTACTCCTAAGCCCATTTGTAGCCCATCTCGTCCTTCCGACTCCTCCACTAACCGTCGTCCCCACCACCGTCGCCAGCTAAGTAAACTCTCCGGCGGCGGTGGAGGAGGAGGACATGGGAGTCCTGCTTTATGGGCTAAACAAGCGAGCAGTACGAACATGGGTGGTAGTGACGAAATAGCTGAACCTACATCGCCTAAAGTCACTTGCGCCGGTCAGATCAAAGTCCGGCCGAGCAAATGCGGCGGAGGAAAAGGAAAGAATTGGCAATCGGTGATGGAAGAGATCGAGAGGATACATGATAGTAGATCGCAAAGCAAGTTTTTAGGGTTGAAGAAAGATGTGATGGGTTTCTTGACTTGTCTCAGAAACATCAGATTCGACTTCAGGTGTTTTGGTGATTTCCGACATGCTGATGTCACAAGCGACGACGAAGATGATGATGAAGATGAGGAAGGAGAAGGAGAAGAAGAAGGAGAAGAAGAGAACTCAAAGAATGTTTTCTCCAAATGGTTTATGGTTTTACAAGAGGAACAGAGCAACAACAACGACGACGACAAGAACAACAAGTGTGACGCCGTAGATGGTGATGAGAAGAAACGCGATCTTGAAAAGTCAGACGCAGAACCGGCGGTTCCGCCACCAAACGCGCTTTTGCTTATGCGGTGTAGATCAGCTCCTGCGAAGAGTTGGTTAGAAGAGAGAATGAAAGCAAAAACAGAGCAAGATAACAGAGAAGAAGAAGAAGAAGAAGAAGAAGAAGAAGAAGAAACAGAGGATCAAGAAACGAATACGAAGAAGACGAAGAAAGATTTGAGATCACTAATGGAGGAAGAGAAGATGGAACTGGTGTTGATGAGATACAATACTGAGTTTTACAGACTCTCTTCAGACATCGCTAAGGAAACTTGGGTTGTCGGCGGGATTCAAGATCCTCTGTCTCGGAGTCGAAGCTGGAAAAGCTGATTTTTTTTTTTTACATATCCACCGTTACTCATCATTAATCATCGTATTTTAAAATCTAATTAAGCGTTTTTTACAATCCTATCATTTTGATTATCTGTTAATTATTTTTGATACTGTTTTTTTTTTTGGTTTCTTGAGAGTTTCCATGGTTCCTCTGTTTTGTATCTCAAAAGGGTTTTTTTTTTTGTTTACCTTCTTTGTTTCGTGTGTTTCATCACAACGTTTGTAATGTAATGCAAATATGTACAGAGGCTTTTATATGTTACACGAAGTTTCTTAATATATCATTTTTTTGTATTATATGTTTTCCTTGATAATACGTTCTTTTTGTAAACCATAGAGGAGTTTAACGAAGTTTCTTAATATATCATTTTTTTGTATTATATGTTTTCCTTGATAATACGTTCTTTTTGTAAACCATAGAGGAGTTTAATATAATAAAAATCAAATGAAAACAAACATTTCATTTTGCTTGCTATGTCACGAGTTCAATCCTAATATAAAACCAAACTGAAGGTTATATTATATATACTTTGAACACGGCAAGCAATAACAAGCAAGTTAGAGCAAGTTTATTGGAGGTTCATATAAGGGGAGTTCTTAATTTTTTTATGAATTAATTGTGTACTGTTTGGAATATAAGAACCCATGATCTCTTAGATAAAATTTTCTCTTTTATTGGTAGGCTCTTATTTTAGGTCTCTTATTTTTGAAAATATTGTTTTTTAAAATTTTAAATAGAATAGAAGTGGTATAAATGTGTAAACATTTAAGATTTTATAAAATTAAAAAATATTCCATTTTTATTAATTTTCAAACATACAAAACATAATAAAACATTAATACATATTACAACAGAAGTGCAATTTATAAATGAAGAAAATGATTAATTTTAATACTAATTAGCTCCAATTTTTGCCCAAATATTCTCAATCAAATCATTTTGCAAGCAAACTCAAAGACAAAACTCAAAGATGTGTAGAAAAAACATTTCATATACATAATTAACATAGACAGAATCAAGCTAACTTCACCAAGTGACTTGTTGCTTTCTTCACCAAGATTATAACCCGCTCAGGGATGATGTCTTGGCCAATGAGCAACCTCGAGACTAGGTTTGACCGTTCAGGAGATACAGGAAGCTGAACAGAGACGAGGGGGGAAGTTCAGGTTTCTGGTTAGAGAATATGATGAAAGGAGATGGAAATGTTTCGGGTGGCTGAACACAGCTGTTAAGATCTTCTTGGAAGAATCTTGAAGGTGGAGGATTCTGAGTAAGTACATCTCACAAACATGTACCAAGAAACGGAACCAAGATGCAGTTAGGTAATGCAACAGGAACTTCAAAATAACTCATCTACATTGTGTGTATACATTAACTACAAGAGTTGACAATCATCGAATCACAGATCTTGATTAAATAAAGATAACCATGAGAATCAGATAAACAACAATGACACGTAAACCCCAAATCAGGTGATGCAAACATAAACAGTTCTTTGATTCTGATCAATCCGATCATGAAAGCACCAATATGAAAGAGATCAACTATAAACAGTCACATGATCAAATATCTTATACTCCAAACATACGAATCAAACATACGAACCAAACATAC
>NC_025693.1:31765945-31776200 GCF_000633955.1 Camelina sativa
ATACATCAAGTAACTCATGAACATCACCAACACAATTACGGAACAAAATTAGACAAAGAACAAGAAAAAATGAAAACCTGGTTTGCAGAAAACAGAGAGGACAAGCCTCAACGACCCGAACAATAGTCTTGATAAGCTTAGCAGCTTCTCTCTCACTGTAATGACCTCTCTTGACGATCCTATCAAACAACTCACCACCTTCACAGAAGCATTACAAAAACTTACATAAGCAATACAGTCAGGAATCAAATGAAATGATCAATTTGGAACACATGCACAACAAAAACACTAATTTTCCAACAAACTTCAAATAACCCTCAATTCCGATCCAAATCAAAAAACCCTAATCATAAAACAATTTCCGATTCAAACAATTCTACTAAGAAACTTACCTTTCTGATTCCAATTGATTCAATCTGTCTACCGATTTAATCGACTCCTGTTATCAAATTCATCATTTCCAATTGATTCAAGCTTCTGATTCCAAATTCATCGTTTGTCTCGTCGATGAAATTGCAACCGAGAGAGAGAGAATCACACGAAAAAGAAATTAATCGAGGAGGAAATGTTTTTTTTTCTCTTTTGATTTATTATTTCAACCAATAGAATTGGGACACATAGCGCCCCTTAAACATATATTCGGTCTCTTATATAAGGGGAGATCTTCCCATTTTTTCCATTTCTGATTTATTTTTTTTTTCTTCTTTTTAGTTAGAACTCCCCTTAAATTCTCTTAAATCCCCCCGATAAACAAGGCCTTAGCAATTGGTGGTCAATTGGTGGCAACTTGTCCTGTGGGAAGGTTGTTAAAGGGTGGGGACCAGGGTTCGAGGAACGCCTGATGCACCAATAACCTACTGGTGGATTATGTGAGTTAGTCCACAGTGATGGGTTAGGATCGATGCCCTGCAGGGCCAGCCTATGGGGACAACTAGCAGTGAGGCTAGTGGGGTCCACGGACGGGTTGTCACAACTGGTGAGATGTAATCCTAAATACCTGAGAAGAACAAGTTCGGCACATCAAGGTACTACCAAGAATACCATCAAATGGTCCACGCAAATGTTTATGCCATCTCTTGAGCTCCATCAAACCATGGAGGCCTTCACTAGGAGCAAGCATTCTCAAGTTGCGAGAAAAAAGTATATATGATAAATTACTACTTTGGAGAGGACGATAACATAATACAATCTCTTGTTGCAAAGAAGAAATAAGATGAAGAAGGGCTTCTGCTGCATCCTATGTTTCAAACAAAGATCAGTAGCTTATAGACGACCAACTTAAGTTATATCTCTATCCTTTGGACTAATAGTATAAACAGAAACTAAACCTGTTGGCTAGTCAAATTGAAATTTCTGGCATAATCACTCAACGCCAGCATAACTTCACGAGGGTTAGATACATATCGTCTTCTTCCAACTGTACAGAGCTCTGAGGTGAGGTAACAAAAGGCTTACTCATGTAACTATAATAACCATGTTTCAACTCAAAACACACAGTGACATAGAGGAAAACTTACCTTGTAACAAGGCAGATAAAGCAAAAGTAAGAGGAAAGTGTTGGTCCATCTCTCCTGTTACAGTATCACTCGCATCCTCTATAACCCATTCAAGAAAACTCCGGAAATCTTTGCAGCTCGCTAGAGCCTGAAAAGGTCAAATTTTTTACAAATCCTAATTGTACAATTATAAATTCAATCGATCAAAGCATAGCATCAATATTTTTTTTTCTTACATGTAAGATGACGTTGAGGAAACAATTATTGCCGAGGTTTTGCAGACCAGGTATCGAATAACACACCAAGAACCCTAATTTTTCGAACAAACAACAAAGAACCCTAATTTCAAGCAAACAAAATCAAATCAACCTAACAGTTTACCTAAAATCATACTAATGCCTTGATAAATTTACCCTCTCAATCGAATTGATTATTGGTGTTCCGATTGAATCGCCTACTCCGTCAATTCGCCACCGCTACAATCTCCACGACGAGTCAAATCGCCACCGCTACCGTCGCCTCCGATAACATCCCCGCCGATTCAACTCGCCTCCAACCCAAAACTCTACTGATTCTATAGTCTTCGAAACCAGCTCTTCCTTTGGCGGATCGACACTTTGATCGGGAGAGAAGGAGAGAAAGAGAGAAAGAGATAAAGAGAGAAAGAGAGAAAGAAATCGTCTGTCGGGAAAAAAAAATTTTATTCCCTTTTCTTTCATTCTCTTGGACCAACAATAAATGGACATGTTGCGTCTCTTAAGAATGATTTCGGTATGTTATATTAGAGAGCCTCTTCTCTATTTTCTTTACTTTTAATTTATTTTTAACCTACCAAAAATCTAAAAACCCCCTTACAACCCCCGATAATCATGCCCTAAATGCTATAGAGAAGCACAACACTCACTATCATATCACTATGGTCACTACAAACGAACCAACAATCATTGTCAAATGTCCAAGATCAAAGTTTCCTTTTGCTAACAATTAGGCAAACAACTTTGTATATGTTATTGTGTAACAATTTTATGACATGTTTCTGCAAATTTTAACTAATAGTAAAAATAATTCAAAGTTTCATACCCTAGTTAATCTATTTGATTAGATGGCTAGTCTAATTTTTTTGATCACTTTAATTATTTACACCTGTTTGGTTCCAAATCACTAGATCACACATAAGTTTCGAATAAACCCCTTTCAAGTTTCAACTATGCCCACATATCCATAGCTCCTCGAGACAAGGTTATTGACATAAGACAGATCTATGAACAGAGGTCTCAAAAATCACAAAATTCAAAGCTTTAATAATGGGTTTATGAAAATATAATAGAGAAATCACAAGACTTTTCCCTCATGCTAGATATGAGGTCTTAGTCTTGACCAATTGATACAAAATTTTGATTGGTAAAAACTTAAAAAGCTCCTGAAATGAGAAAATTATGAGATTAGCAAAAAACCAAAAAAGGCAAACAAACACGCAGACACAATCAAATCATTTAAAAATCTCTCAAAAGTCAAAACTATACAAATTTTTGGCTTAGCCAATTTATCTCCCATTTCAATTAACCACAACTAAATCCGAGCCGATTCCTTTAAACCGGACATTTTTACCGGTCTGCTTCCTTAACCGGACATTCACCTCAACCAAGGCTCTTCTAGTCTCTTCATCTCCAGGTGTCTCCATCAACAACAACTCATATTCTTGAATCGCGTGTTGCCATTTCTCCAACTACATATATAGATTAAATCCAATTCAAACATTCATCACAAATACAAATTACATCAAACCAGCAAAAAATGCAAAATGCCATTTCAAAATTGGTTTCGACCGGTTAAACTGAGCTTTTGAATACCTTGGCATACGAATCTGCCCTGCGCCGTCTCGCCTTTCTGTAGGACGGCTGGAGACTGAGAGCCAATGTGCAATCTTCAATGGCTTTCTCGAACAGACCAAGCTTAAATCTTGAGGCAGCTCTGTTACATAGCAAGAGGGCATTATAGGGATCCTTCTCGAGTCCTTCCGTGTAAACCACGCAAGCCCCTTCGAATTTTGACGCGTTGAAAAGCAAGTTTCCGCTTAGTCTCGCTGAAGCAACCGCTCTCGCTGTTTTAGCTACCGCGTTTACTTCTTCGCTACTTGGATCCAGTCGAGCCGCTTGCCTTGACGCGGTTACTGCATCTTCAAATCTGTCCAAGAAAGAAAGCAAGACATGAGTAAGTACTCCTCACATTTAACAAGTTAAAAGCCGGCAAGATTTTACATCCCATTTAGACCTGAGCTCCGACAATAAGGAGGTGATGGTACTACAACACTGACCTTCCTACTGCAATGTAGACCTGAGCTCCGACCATTAAGAGGTAAGAAGTGATAGAAAGACCAAAAATCTTTATGAAGCTATCGATCTCGAAGCGTTTTGTTCCTTTCTGGTACACGCTGTACGCTTCCTCATGTCGCTGAAGATGCAACAAAGCCTCGGTTTGTAGCGCATAGACCTTGAAGAGATTGAGGATTATGGGATTTAATTAGTCACTTTTATTATACCGGGTTAGCTAAACCGACACAATTGGCCGATTAAACAGAACATAAACATACTATATTTGGCTCTTTATTAACACAAGAAACAAACATTAGAGAACAAGAAATGAAAGCTAACCCGAGGAGAAGAATCGGCTCCATATGATATCGCAAAAAGAGTCTCTTTCAATGCAACGTTCCATTCCTTGGATCTTCGAGCTTCATCGCATCTCTTTAAGCATTTTATAACATCTTCAACTTGTTCTATATGTTTTGTCTCTGTATATTTTCCAGCTTCGTTATAATGACACAAAGCTTTTTCAACCTCACCCAATCTGGTAAAAAAACAAAACAAAATCCAGGGTGCAGTTTGATACTTAATAATTATATGGTACCACAGAGTAATTATCTTAAATTTACAGGGAGTAATTAGAAAGAAAAATGTGAAGACTCTACCTGAGTTGGAGGGAAGCAAGTCTCTGATGAGCTCTCTCGTAAGTTGGGTTTAGTCTTAAAGCTTCTTCACAAGCATCGGAAGCTTCAAGAAGACGACCGAGACTGATCAAAGCGGCGGATTTGTTACACCAATACGTCGGCGTTTTGGGGTCAGCTGAGATGGCTCTCTCGTAAAACACAAGAGCTTGTGCAAATCTCCCATGACAATACTCTTCGTTTCCCATTCTCTTGAGAGCCTCTGGATCGAGTCTGTAATTCATAGGCTTGCCCTCCCACCGGCTTTTCGTCTGCCGGACGTCAGCTTTAACGGCGGGCTGTGGTTTCACGATGATGTTTCCCATGACGCCGTTAAGAGAGAATCTCTTGCTCTCTGTTCTTGACGAGCCTGACGAAATCGATTTCTTTGCTGAATCTGATGATTTTCTGGCGGAATCTGATGACTTTCTCGGTTGGTTCTCGTCAGAATTTGGCTTTTGTTGCGGTTTCTTGGCATCAGATTTCTTTGGTTGAGAAGAAGTATCGGTGGACACTCTGGGAAGGATTTTAGGGTTTGTAATGGTGGAGGTTGACTTGGAAGGCAAGTTATCTTTTACCCTGTGATCTTTTTCTGGTAAAGAGGGTTTTCTCCGGCGAGGGCTCCAGCTTTGGAAAATACATCCAAGTACACTCTCACAACCCATTTTTTGACCCGTGGATAACTTCTTAAGTTTCGCCATTTTTAGGAAGGAAAGAAAAAAAAAAGTTAAGATAAAAGAAGCAATGTGAAGAGTTCGATGAAACAGAGGAATAAGAGTTTTGTTTTCTTCTTTTCTAGTTGAAGATGAAAGGTGGTTTATGTATTATATATATAAGGCTAAGAAAAGAGTTACAGTGGAGTACTTTCCAAGAAACCAACTTTTTGATTTGTCTGCCTTTTACTATAACACAAAAATCTTGCTTTCGTTTTCTAAAAATCCAAAATTAAGATCTTAATTTGATTTAATGGGGTCGATTCGTTAAAACATTCCTGTTATTGAAATAAAATTATGAATCGGCTGACCCTATCGTTTGATTGTTTTATTGTCTTAATTGATAAAGACGAAAAATGCAAATAGTTTGTTCAAATGTATCTTTGGACCCTAGCGAAATAATAATATTTGTTGTTAGTATCATTATTTCTGACATTTACGGTCATGATTAATACTACAAGGAACACGGAACTTTTTTCACATAGACAATTATCATCATAGAGCACAAAACTCAAAACCTCTAGTTGGACAATTAGTTACGAGCACTAGCAATAGATTCATAATAAACTAAGCAATTCTGTTAGTAGCTGTTGTGCCGTATAATTTATATAGTTTTTGTGGTTGTTTGTTTTGAATAATCTATCTCATATACCTGATTTCAAACTTTTTTTTTTATTACAACTAATCTTAGCAACAGCAATTTAGGTAAACATCAAAATTGTATTAAACATATGGATCCAATGATGACTCCAATTGATGGAAGTATCCTACTGATTTGTAAAACATATTAAATTACCAATCAAATGTTAAACATTTAGCTAGTATGGTATGAATGTGATAAGTGATGTATTCAACGCTTATTTCGTGTTTTAAGATGTGATTTTGACTGAATTTTTTATATGATTTTGTGATATGGATGGAAGTAAGATTTTTCTCTTTTTACCAACTTATGATAATGGCATTAGCCTGTGGTACACTAACAAAAAAAGTTAAGAACCAACGGGTCAATGCTTGTTAGTAGTGCTTTATTAAAGTTAAGTATTGGAATATTTAAGTCTATCCTCTTAAATGCCAAAGCATCCATAATAATATAGTGGGTGATATTAGTATATGGATTGTTACTAACCACCAAGTTATTATCATGAACAGATTCTGCTGAAATTACGCTTAAACCATTAACTTATATTAAACGGGAACCTTTTCTCTTTAACTTGCGACTTGTACGTCCGTTAAAGTGATAACTCATTTTGATATGTATACTTTTTTTCTAGTTGAGATAAACAGAATTTATTGTGTTCATACACTGTCAAAAGAGCTTGTTCGTTCGTGCAAGCCGTCGGTGCCGGCTTTGTTGGGGACCTTCTGTCTCATACGGCTTCTTTCTTTGTCTGTTGTTGTATGTTTGATTTGGCTTTGACTACTTTTTCATTTTTTTGTCCTCCCACCTACACGTATGCCTCCAAATCTTTCATTTATAGATTTCACTAAAAATTCGTACTAAAGAGAAGCTAGAGCAAAAAAATAAAATAAAGGTTCATCTACATAGTGCTTACGCTTAGATATTGGATACGGTTATTTGACTATGACAGTTTTTAACAGATTCAAATCTAGTTCATGACCTATGAGTATGACCTATCAATCAATGATAGATGTTTTCAGCAAATTGGAGTGATAAGCGTAGTTTTCTTTTTTGTTCTAAATCATGGAATGAGAATGTGCTTATATATTTGCCTGCCGACAACTTAGAAAACTCGTGCTAGCTACAAAATTAAAGAAGGGGGAAGACGGATAACTAAAGCTTTTAACAAAGTTATAATGAACCCAAAACTATAGCCACGTCAATAGATTCTCTTAAATCTATCTTTTTCAAAAAGAAATCAACAAAAACAACAAAAGTAGTCAAAAACCAACGATTATAATCGAATAGTTGTGTTTCAAGATTTCCTTTCTCTAAGACTCTAAGAACGCAAACATACTTCCAACATACTATTCATCATAATGTGGCTGTATATATGGACCATATACGACTAGTCTAACATATAAAGCTTTATCCAACAACAAAACAGTATTGATTTAAATTCCGCTACAAAAAATAATAAATTAACTCAATATAATAAAAAATTGCTTGTTTCACAAATAAGTAAAGGTAGTCAATTTCTCTAGATATGCATCTTTAATACTAGTGTATCGTTCTTGAATGTATTCAACTATGTTCTAATTTTTTTTCTCTATTTTATTCACTTATGATACATATTGATTCATTTTTTTACAGTATATATGCATTAAATAAAGACCAAAAAAGAGGACTGATATAGAATATATATACCTAAAGGAATATGTATCTAATAAAGTCACTCGATAAACCTCTACTATACTCAAAGTGCATACATTCTTTTGTATGCAATCCCCATGAGTACTAAAATTTATTATAATTAAAGAATACATATACGACTTCTTCTTTTCTAAGAAATACATGACGAAACTAAAGAGAAAATAGGTAATATAGTGATTGCGATATATTAAATACTTGAAGTCTTTTATCAAAAAAAAAAAAATACTTGAAGTCATCATGCTTGTATGATAGTTTTCATTGTATAATTCATTATATGCATGTAAAAAGAACCATTACACAGTTGGTTTTTTCTTCATAGCATGGATTTTGTACACTAAATTACCAAATCATAGTCATATAATGTTAAAGATGGCAAACAATATGATTGAATCTATGGCGTGTGGACCTTGTAAACGGAAAATAATATATGAAAAAATAAAGGTGGCTTTGGGTTAAAGATTAAATATGCAGAAAGGGCCATCATTTCTCATAGAATTTTGTTTTGTTAAAGATCTTTGAAGAAGAAATCATCATAAATTGCCAAAACAAGTTTAATTGAATATAATTTCTTACTCATACATGCATTGAAGAAGCTAATTAAAAAACGAAATGAATGTCTATATATAATTCATTTTTTAAAAAGGAATCTTAACTAGTATCGGAATATAAGGTCTTATTGCTAGTTCAAACCTAAAAAATTGTCAAAATATTCATAGTTTAGAAGTTTTCGTCATGTTGCTCAACTCGTTCTTATTTGATATTTTAAAATGATAGTGGAAGATGTTGCCAATCGATTTCATAACTGGTTTGGAGAAGATCCTAATATAAAAGCAATTAAAGAAAAAAGGAAAAAAATTGATAAGAGGAAGAAATGTATAGGCACATGATCCAAAGGCACATTGGGACTACCATATATATATGCTTGGCTTCGAAGGGAAAAAGAATAAAAGAAGAAGACTTGCTATTTTTGGATATATCTTCAGTTAGGGTTTTTAGCTTTTGTATAAACAAACTCTTTTACTAAACACGGGCCGTTCGTTGCTTATACACGAATATCATCATCAGTAGCTGGAACTTGGAATATAAGACTTGTTCAAACAGCAGTAAGTGGTAGACTAGGCCCATGTTCGGTCCTTACCGAAAAATAATCAATTATGCGATTCAGGGTCCACATTAGCCCATGATTAACCCCCAAGCCAAGTATACTACTGTATTGAACTGAGTGTTGCAAACTTACAAACTTACAATTACACTCTGTTGGTCTAGAAATTGTTTTTCTTTTTCCCACAACACTAAACAATTTGACTCGTGAGTCGTGAGGAACTCGTGAGTTGTAGTTATATTTTATCATCAGATCATCACTATTAGTTAACAACTTAACATTAGTGTTTAACCAAAACCATTACCGAATATGGGCCTAAAAGAATATTTTGGTTTTTATCTATCACTTATGAAAATATGGGCTTAAAGCCCATAACTTGTAGTCTTATACTAGAAAACAGTAATAAGCGTAAACACGTCAGCAGTGGGACCCATTTCGGATTACCGGGAAAATTCATCGCCTTCTTTGTCAATTCCCACGCGCCACCGTCAGCGACCACGTATTGTAATTGGCTGACACTCCCCACCGTCATCATTGATGATTCACATCCCAAATTTATTTTTCGGGTACGCAATAGACTCGAAGAAAAAAAAGGACGATCGAAACCCATCAAAACCCCAAAAGTTTAGGTTTTTTGTTTGTTTTGTTTTAAATCGGAAAAGATGAAGGCGGAGACGGTGACGCTGATTCTGATTAATCTAGCCGGAATAATGGAGAGAGCTGACGAATCTCTGCTTCCAGGTGTATACAAAGAGGTCGGTTTGGCTCTCCACACTGATCCAACCGGACTCGGGTCGTTGACATTGCTGCGATCCATGGTTCAAGCCGTTTGTTATCCCTTGGCTGCTTACATGGCCATTAGACATAACCGAGCTCACGTTATAGCTCTCGGTGCATTTCTCTGGTCCGCTGCTACTTTCCTTGTTGCCTTCTCTTCCACTTTCTTTCAGGTTCTGTGCTTTTTCCACAATTAAGGTTTTTTGGGTTTATGGTTTGGTTTTAGTGAGATGCATAACCTCTTGTGACATTTCTGATCGAGCAGGTGGCAGTGTCTAGAGCTCTGAATGGAATTGGTCTTGCTCTAGTGGCTCCAGCTATTCAATCTCTTGTTGCTGACTCAACTGATGATGCCAACCGTGGCACTGCATTTGGGTGGTTACAACTAACAGCAAACATCGGTTCGATCCTAGGGGGGCTATGCTCTGTCTTAATAGCACCACTAACCTTCATGGGAATACCTGGTTGGAGAGTTGCTTTCCATATCGTAGGTGTGATCAGCGTTATCGTTGGTGTGTTAGTCAGAGTATTCGCCAATGACCCACATTTTGTGAAGGATGGTGTTGATGTTTCGAATCAACGAGGTTCGAGGAAACCTTTTTGTACAGAGGTGAAGGATTTGGTCCGGGAAGCTGATACAGTCATAAAGATTCGGTCTTTTCAGATAATTGTGACTCAGGGAGTAACAGGGTCGTTTCCTTGGTCTGCTCTTTCTTTTGCACCCATGTGGTTGGAACTCATCGGCTTCTCACACGGGACAACTGCATTCTTGATGGGTCTTTTCGTGGCTGCATCTTCTCTAGGAGGCTTATTTGGAGGCAAAATGGGAGATTTTCTGTCTACCCGTCTTCC
>NC_025693.1:31780406-31818016 GCF_000633955.1 Camelina sativa
GATATATTAAATACTTGAAGTCATCATGCTTGTATGATAGTGTTCATTGTATAATTCATTATATGCATGTAAAAAGAACCATTACAGTTGGTTTTTTCTTCGTAGGATGGATTTTGAACACTAAATTACCACCAAATCATAGTCATATAATGTTAAAGATGGCAAACAATATGATTGAATCTATGGCGTGTGGACCTTGTAAACGGAAAATAATATATGAAAAATATAAAGGTGACTTTGGGTTAAAGATTAAATATGCAGAAAGGCTATTATTTCTCATAGAATTTTGTTTTGTTAAAGATCTTTGAAGAAGAAATTATATCATAATTTGCCAAAATAAGTTTAATTGAATATGATTTCTTACTCATACATGCATTGAAGAAGCTAATTAAAAAACGAAATGAATGTCTATATATAATTCATTTTTAATAAGGAATCTTAACTAGTATCGGAATATAAGGTCTTACTGCTAGTTCAAACCTAAAAAATTGTCAAAATATACATAGTTTATAAGTTTTCGTCATGTTGATCAACTCGTTCTTATTTGATATTTTAAAATGATAGTGGACGATGTTGCCACTCGATTTGATAACTGGTTCCAAATATAAAAGCAATTAAAGAAAAACGAAAAAAGAAAAAAAAAATTGATAAGAGGGAGAAATGTATAGGCACATGATCCAAAGGCACATTGGGACTTCCATATATATATATATATATATATATATGTTTGGCTTAGAAGGGAAAAAGAATAAAAGAAGAAGACTTGCTATTTTTGGATATATCTTCACTTAGGGTTTTACCTTTTGTATAAACTCTTTTACTAAACACGGGCCGTTCGTTGCTTATACACGAATATCATCAGTGGCTGGAACTTGGAATATAAGACTTGTTCAAACAGCAGTAAGTGGTAGACTAGGCCCATGATCGGTCCTTACCGAAAAAATAATCAATTATGCGATTCAGGGTCCACATTAGCCCATGAGTAACCCCCAAGCCAAGTATACCGTATTGAACTGAGTGTTGCAAACTTACAAAGTTACAATTACACTCTGTTGGTCGAGAAATTGTTTTTCTTTTCCCCACAACACTAGCAAGTAGATGTTTTAAAGAACAAAACTAAACAATTTGACTCGTGAGGAACATAGGTTAGTAGTAGTCATTTGTATTAATGTGTTTATAGCTTTTGTAGTTATATTTTTATCTTCAGATCATCACTATTAGTTAACATTAGTGTTTAACCAAAACCATTACCGAATATGGGCCTAAAATTTTTGGTTTTTATCTATCACTTATGAAAATATGGGCTTAAAGCCCATAACTTGTAGTCGTGTACTAGAAAACCACTCAAAACAGTAATAAACGTAAACACGTCAGCATTGTGACCCATTTCGGGATCACCGGGAAAAGTCATCGCCTTCTTTGACAATTCTCACGCGCCACCGTCAGCGACCACGTATGTAATAAGCTGACACGTCCTCACCGTCAACATTGATGATTCGCATCCCAATTTTTTTACGATATTGACTCAAAGAGAACAAAAATCCGATCGAAACCCATCAAAAACCCAAAAGTTCAGGTTTTTTGTTTGTTTTTGTTTATGATCTGGAAAGATGAAGGCGGAGACGGTGACGCTGATTCTGATTAATCTAGCCGGAATAATGGAGAGAGCTGACGAATCTCTGCTTCCAGGTGTATACAAAGAGGTCGGTTTGGCTCTCCACACTGATCCAACCGGACTCGGGTCGTTGACATTGCTGCGATCCATGGTTCAAGCCGTTTGTTATCCCTTGGCTGCTTACATGGCCATTAGACATAACCGAGCTCACGTTATAGCTCTCGGTGCATTTCTCTGGTCCGCTGCTACTTTCCTTGTTGCCTTCTCTTCCACTTTCTTTCAGGTTCTGTGCTTTTTCCACAATTAAGGTTTTTTGGGTTTATGGTTTGGTTTTAGTGAGATGCATAACCTCTTGTGACATTTCTGATCGAGCAGGTGGCAGTGTCTAGAGCTCTGAATGGAATTGGTCTTGCTCTAGTGGCTCCAGCTATTCAATCTCTTGTTGCTGACTCAACTGATGATGCCAACCGTGGCACTGCATTTGGGTGGTTACAACTAACAGCAAACATCGGTTCGATCCTAGGGGGGCTTTGCTCTGTCTTAATAGCACCACTAACCTTCATGGGAATACCTGGTTGGAGAGTTGCTTTCCATATCGTAGGTGTGATCAGCGTTATCGTTGGTGTGTTAGTCAGAGTATTCGCCAATGACCCACATTTTGTGAAGGATGGTGTTGATGTTTCGAATCAACGAGGTTCGAGGAAACCTTTTTGTACAGAGGTGAAGGATTTGGTCCGGGAAGCTGATACTGTCATAAAGATTCGGTCTTTTCAGATAATTGTGACTCAGGGAGTAACAGGGTCGTTTCCTTGGTCTGCTCTTTCTTTTGCACCCATGTGGTTGGAACTCATCGGCTTCTCACACGGGACAACTGCATTCTTGATGGGTCTTTTCGTGGCTGCATCTTCTCTAGGAGGCTTATTTGGAGGCAAAATGGGAGATTTTCTGTCTACCCGCCTTCCTAATTCTGGAAGAATCATGCTTGCACAGATCAGTTCAGCCTCAGCGATTCCGCTTGCTGCAATTCTCTTGTTGGTCTTACCAGATGATCCATCCACGGCTGCAATCCATGGTCTGATCTTAGTCCTATTGGGGCTGTTTGTTTCTTGGAATGCTCCTGCTACCAACAAGTAAAGTTTCTCTCTCTTTACTATGCCTAATGACGCGTTACTCTCTATCGTTTCACTGTTGTTGCTGACCTTGGTGAAACAAATGCAGCCCGATCTTTGCAGAGATTGTTCCAGAGAAATCAANATTGTGACTCAGGGAGTAACAGGGTCGTTTCCTTGGTCTGCTCTTTCTTTTGCACCCATGTGGTTGGAACTCATCGGCTTCTCACACGGGACAACTGCATTCTTGATGGGTCTTTTCGTGGCTGCATCTTCTCTAGGAGGCTTATTTGGAGGCAAAATGGGAGATTTTCTGTCTACCCGTCTTCCTAATTCCGGAAGAATCATTCTTGCGCAGATCAGTACAGCCTCAGCGATCCCGCTTGCTGCAATTCTCTTGTTGGTCTTACCAGATGATCCATCCACGGCAGCAATCCATGGTCTGATCTTAGTCCTATTGGGGCTGTTTGTTTCTTGGAATGCTCCTGCTACCAACAAGTAAAGTTTCTCTCTCTTTACTATGCCTAATGACGTGTTACACTCTATCGTTTCACTGTTGTTACTGACCTTAAAGAAACAAATGCAGCCCGATCTTTGCAGAGATTGTTCCAGAGAAATCAAGGACAAGTGTCTATGCACTTGATAAATCGTTTGAGTCAATCTTGTCATCGTTTGCTCCTCCTATAGTTGGAATCCTGGCTCAGCATGTTTATGGTTATAAGCCAATCCCTGAAGGGTCATCGAGGTCAGCAGAGATAGCCACGGATAGAGAGAATGCAGCATCTCTAGCAAAAGCTCTTTATACATCTATAGGAATCCCAATGGCAGCGTGCTGCTTCATCTACTCCTTTCTTTACCGTACCTATCCTCTAGACAGAGATCGTGCTCGGATGGAAGCTTACATAGATTCTGAGATGCGTGAACTGCTTCCGGAAAGTTCCAATAGAGACATCCACTTTTCACAAGAAGACCCTTTTGTGAACCATGTTAAAACCAATTTATAACCTAGTAGATAGGAAAATTTGCAAAAAAACTTTACAAAATAGGTACTGTATGCTCTTTCGAGTTGTTCTAATGTTTATAAGTTACACCAAATTTTCACTATGGATTAGAAGTAGCTATAAGAGTGTCAGCTTATCTGGGTTTTGTGGCGGAGAGCATTATAAATGGCCCGTTTCTAACCCGAGTGAAGCCAACGAGTCCACAGGCTGTGCAGAGATCTTCAAGCTCGCGTTCACTCAGAAAGACGTGAGCACCTGAATATCTCATTATTTCCTACCATTGGCATGACCAGAATGTATAATCAGCCACAGATCACACAAGGGAGCAAACGAGGAGAAATTGCAAGACATCAACTGAATGTGTTAAGACTTAGAATTAACATATGCACACACCTGACGAAAATTCTTCACGAACGGGATAAAACTAAAAAGACCGTCATAGATGAATGTGGTGGCAACAAATACTCCTCCAGGTCTAAGAACACGGCTTATCTCAGCAACCTAGACGAACCAAAGGGAACATAAACACACAATGTATTATTGTATGTGTGGTTTTTGTAAAATGTTTGAATTAGGAGAAAAACTTTACGGCTGAGGAAGGTGAAGGCCAACAATGCAGAGCAGCACCAGCATGGACAGCGTCAACTGAACCCGAAAGGAAAGGGAGTCTAGCAATATCTGCTCGGACTAGGACAAGATTCCTGGAAATATGACAGCGGAGTAAATTTAACACATCTTGTAACCCAAGATCTTAAGAAAACAATGGAAGAAGCTAAAAGATCAAAGTACAAACTCTTTGTTGGGAAAGTTTTCTTCTTGATTTAAGAGTTCATAGCACTGTCGCAGCATATTCTCTGAGTAGTCAAGGGCAACAACCAGAGAAAATAGCTGACTTCTAGCGAATAACCTCGAGAACATCCCACTTCCGCAACTGGCATCAATAATATTGCCTCCCAAAACAGGCTTCAGGTAGTCTTTAGCCATTTCAAACTGTGGAATACAACATTAGCAGTGTTTGGCTCTGACCATAGATTGCAGATCATAGATTGGAAGATGAAGAACATATAACAGAAACCATCAGTTTCTAACCATATAAGGCCATAGATTGCAAGATAAAGAACATATAACAGAAACCATCAGTTTTCTAAACAAGTATAAGCAGAAACTTAACACATATCTTTTATAATGATCGCAGTAAAAGAAGAGGCCCTTTGAGAGTTTTTCGTCTCACCTCTTTCTCTGGTCCTGGAAAACCACCCCATATGAAATTCTGACGCCAACCCCTCTCATAAAGGAACGAGACTAATGGAGTCCTACAAAACAACAAGGCCAAAAAAATGTCAGGAAGTTGATTCTAAAGAAAAGATACAGCCTAAGATAGACAAAGAACCCTTTAAAGCGTATCATCCACCTAAACAACTCAGTAGAAAGAGGCATTGGTTCACTGTAATGCTTGGTTCCACTAGCCACAGCCAAATCAAGATGCGTCTCATTACCGGAGTAACTCCTTTTACAGGTATTGCATTGTAATTGAGTACCAGAGGAGACAGTAGATTCACTGTAGACAAGAAATATAAAAACTTACTTCTCAATCGTAATGAAAAAAACCAGTGAAGAGTGATGAGACTCACACAAAACCATTAGGTGGACTAATCCATGCTAAGGAGTTATAACAGATGGGACAAGCTAGAATCTTCTTCTCTCCACTGTTCTTATTCTCCTTCTCGATAACAGAATCCACCTGCTACATCAATCTAATTAAATCAGCTTAATTTGGAGATCATCAAGCAAAAGTACCAAAAAAAAAATTAAAAACCAAAACAAAATCCTAATACTGATTCCGTAATCGTATGTCGAATCTGTTCCTATATAGAAAAAAAAAATTTGGAGAAGAAGGAAGAGAAGCGTACATTCGAATTCGTCTCGACGGAGACAGAGACGGAAGAAGCGTGAGCTGATCTGGAAGTGAAAACAACGCGTTTTTGAGCCGCAAACTTGACGGAACGCAACCGCGACAAAGAAAAAGAACCAGTGGGGAGAAACGCCGTTGAGAATCGACCGGAAACAACCGTCATCGGCATTTTATTTTTTTGCAGGCCTCCGTGTCCGTGGCTGCCTATTGATCACGAAGAAGTTTTAAAAAAGCAAAGAAATCACACACACAAAATACGTGACTAAAAACAAATTTGAAATTGATTGAAATTTATGAAAGAGAAGCCCTTTATTCGATGATGGATCATTCACTAAAGCCCAATAGACCTAAATTTTTGGGCTTTGTATTTTTCCCTTTCTTTTTTTCTTGGGTCAATTAAACCAGTAGAGTATCAGATTAATTAAATTACTCTGTATTAAATTAAAATATGTGAATTCTTAAAAATATTTCAGCTTGGATTTCTTTTAATAACATTATACTCATCTCTAACCACATTTTTTATCTCATTCGTTACGAATAATCAGGCATCAGAGATTGCGGAAAACAACGATTAAGGCCTAATTAAGAGGATAAAATCTCGGCTTTTTGAATTTAATTACCCTTTTTAATCAAAAAATTACAATGTTGTAATGCTAGTGTAGTGATAAAAAAAAAAAAAAGGTGGGCATCACGTGGTGGCTGCTTAAAAAAACGTTGGTAAAAAGTCTTTACTAGTTTTGATGGCTTCACATGGTCTTGTGTCAGAGAGAACCATAATATGATTGACCAACATAATTCTATATCTTAATGCGCTTCATTATTTATTTATTTTACCTTTCCCACTTTAACATAACCTGCAACTGCAAATTACTAATCCCAAACCAAACCCATACGCTAAGAAAAAAAGAAACAATTTTGTGATTAAAAAAATTTAAATATACAGATGATATTTGAAATTTAATGATCATCTCCACCACTGTGAATTACACGTGGCAACGTAGAGAAGAAGCTTCCAGATCACACATCATATAAAGTAGTATGAACAAAAAGAAAAGGGTAAAAGCGTCAATCAATTAAAAAAACTTAAAAAACTAAGTGGGGGAGAGAGTTAAAAAAAAAAAAAGGAAGCTGATACTAATCTTCTTCTTCAAATTCTTCTCTGTATTTTTTTTTGTTTTCTCATTCTCTTCTTCGATTTGCTTTGCTTCATAGAGAGAGAGAGAGAATGGAGAGAAACACTCCGGTGAGAAAGACACATACGTCAACCGCAGATCTACTCACTTGGTCGGAAGTCCCGCCGCAGGATTCTCCTTCCTCCGCTTCTCGCTCCGCCGTGCGTTCTCACCAGGTACCACTGTTTGTTCAATTTTCAGGCATTGATTTGAGCAATTTGGTAGTAATCTTTATTTCAAAATTTTGCTTTTTTTTTTGGTAGCCGTCGGATGGGATTAGCAAAGTGGTGTTCGGTGGTCAAGTGACGGATGAAGAAGTTGAGAGCTTGAACAAAAGGTGATACCTTTACCTCTTCGATCGCTATTTCAAGTTTCGAATTTAGTTTCCAATTTTGTCTTAGGAACTCCCAATAATTTGAATTTGCTCTGATTCTGAATATTTTTGGTGAATTGAGAGAAAAAAATATATATTAAAAATTTGAGGATTCTTAGATACATTTCGTATTTTGTGGTGCTTAGAGTTTGTGATCCATTCTGATATCAAAACTTGTGAATATGTTTTTATAAAATGTCAATTAGGAAACCATGCTCAGAACATAAAATGAAGGAGATTACTGGTAGTGGGATCTTTTCTCGTTACGAAGATGATGATGATGCATCAGAGCCATTACCTGTTTATCAGGTTTCAGCTTTTTTTTGTTTATATATATATATATATATATATTCATCATTGTTAAGAGGGTTTGAGTTTGTTCTGTAATTCTAAAGAAACACTTGATTACCCTTTTGACAGCAAGCACTTAGTGGTATAAGTCATATATCATTTGGTGAAGAGGATGATCTGTCTCCTAGAAAGCCGTCTACTTTACCTGAAGTTGCCAAACAGCGTGAGCTCAGTGGGACTATGGAGAATGACTCAGCTTCAAAGCTTAAGAAGCAACTCTCTGATGCTAAATACAAAGAGATCAGTGGACAGAACATCTTTGCTCCTCCGCCTGAGATCAAACCTCGCTCTGGAACTAATCGTGCATTGGCTTTAAAGGACAATTTCAACCTCGGTGCTGAATCACTAGTAAGACTTTTTTTCTATGTGTTTTCTTGACATGCGCTCATTACTGTATAAAGACTAATCCGAGAAACTCTACTGTGCAGTCTGCTGGAGAAGACTCATCTGTGAAGACAGCAAAGAAGATTTATGACAAGAAATTCGCAGAACTTTCAGGGAACAACATATTCAAGGGAGATGCTGCGTCATCTTCTGTTGAAAAGCATCTGAGTCAAGCGAAGCTAAAGGAGATAGGAGGAAACAACATATTTGCAGATGGGAAGGTAGAAGCAAGAGACTATCTAGGAGGCGTCCGTAAACCACCAGGTGGTGAGACTAGCATCGCCCTTGTTTAAAAAACCCTCTTTTACCGGCAATAACTTAACTCTTTGAAACCGTGATTGATCGTTGTGTGTTTCTTGTGGTATTCCCATACACTTCAGCTCAAAGTGTGATTTGTATTTTGCAGTTTTTCCTCGGTTATGGTGGTTTATTAATATTACTATTATTCAGTTGTGTTTTAAGCCGTTTAGGGCTTTCTAATGTATCTCCCTGTAATGGATATAACAAGTTCAAGCTTTTAAACTGTTGGAAGATTATTAGCATTACTACGAGACAGAGGATATTGCTTGGACCAGAAGTAACAGTTTTCATTATTCAGGTCTTCCCAAGCTGGTGAACCAAAGTAATTTGATATGTTATCTTTTCTAGCCAAAAAGGATCCTAATTTTAATTTATTATCACAAAATTGAGTTGGCATCATGACACAAAAGTTATGAGTATGTCTTTAGTATTGATTGATATTGCAATGTCGAGTTAGCATGTTACACGTGATTTACATCAGACCCACGCTTAGATGAAAAGTTATGTAAATTTAGTTTTGCGATCTACTACTAATTGAGTACGTAAAAGCAATATCGTTGAGAAAAGAGAAATAAAAATATCAAAAGAAAGAAGTGTTGGTGGATGCCTTTGCCAACGAAGATGCTTTAAATCTATAAAAAAGGAACGAGTAAGTAGTTTCCAAGAAAAAAGTGAGATAGATGTGATGGACCCTCTTCGTTAACTTCCACAATTCTGCTTTGGAAAACCAAGTCACTTTGACATCGCTATTGCCTTAAGTCCTTTACAGTTTACAATTATTTTGATTTTTTTTGTTTATGTTGCAATGATACCAAACCGCAAAATCAATATGAAATTATACGTAAGCTTGAGAAGATTTAGTCTTACATCCAAATATTTTCTGCTTCAAAACCTAAAAATAATTTATAAAGATTTAGTCTTAATTACATCCAAATATATATGTACAAAAAAATAGAAAACGAAACTAACGTCATAATTAGAAAAATCCTTAAAAAATCCTAAAAGAGAACAATTTTGTTACAGAAAATATAGAAAATAGATAAATATTTTAAAGTTTAAAGAAAAACAATACAGTGGTTACTACACTCCCTTTCCCTTCTAATACTCTATCTCTCTCTCTCTATGTTTAGTAGACTTTGTCTCTTTAATTTAGTTGAACAAATGGTTTAAAAAAATAAAAAAAAATCTAAAATAAGTAAAGTTTACCCATTCAAAACTTAAAATTTGTAACGGATTACAAGGTTGATTTAGTCTTACATAAAAATCAGTAAAAATTAGAAAACGATTATAACGTAGAAAATCAAGCAGCATAATGCGTAGTCTCTTAGAAAATTGAATCATTTACTTATATAGCCGAAACCGTTAGAGAAAGAGAAGATAAATAAGTTAAAGATAAAACGAGAGAATCTAATCTACACTCTCTCTAGCTAGATACACCTTCTCAACCTTTTGTGTGATATTTTAAAACCTTTCTTTTTCATTTTAATGGCGTAAACGAAGATTTGTACGTTTTCTCCTTTATAAGGTACGTAAAAATACATTGTTTTGACGTATAAGATGTTATTGATTACGTTTCTTCTCATGGGATATATATACACAGAAAAAAACAAACTAATTCTTAGTAAATTTGTCTTCAGTGTTGTTGTTATAGATTTTTGTTATATAATGAAGATGGATGAGTTTCGTGAAGGTTCGGTCTCTTCGTCTCCTTCAACTCCAGTACGAACACCGTTACATTCTCCTACCCTCTTTCATGAAGATTTCTCTTACAGCAACAGATTCTCTTTCAACTCTTCGTCAGATTATTCTCTGTCGAGTTCTTTCTCTAATGGGTTCTGTTCTCCCGAGGACAGTTCTTCTCCGTTCGCTTCTCCTCCGTTTAACGGGATCCTTCCTAAACACAACCACACTTCTTCACCAGTCTCTTACCATCATAATGATTTATTGTTTCGTAAAGATCAAGAAAAGAGTGTTGTTAATGGTGATGATTTAGGTTTGTGTGAAGATCTCTACCGTATGAATATCAAGGACGATGTTGAAGAAGATCAAGTACGTTACGGACGAACCGAGACTCACGGTGATCATCTCGGTTCGGTTCCTAATACGGTAGATCCACTCTACAACTTTACACCTAAACACTATGAATCTAACAATGGCGTCATTCTTGATGGTGGTTTTGTCTCTCGAAGCTTTCCATGTGGATTCTTTAATCCAACAAAGGAGCCTAATGTTAACCATGACTCATGGTTTAACAACACTCAAAACAACTCTGGATTCGATCAAAGAAAAAAGTATGAGAATAATCCTAAAGTTCAAGATTCCTCCATAGCCAATTCTCAACAAATTGGATGGCCTAGCTACTACTCAAGTAGTAACGGTTACATCAACGGTCAGGAGATTTTCGGAATGGGTTCGAACCGAGGCGGGATGAGAGAGTACTCAGCGCAACCACAACAACCAGACATCTCGTATAATCATCAAAGCTACAGAACAACATCAGACATGTTACCAATGTTCTGCCAAGGAACTCAAGTTCCTATGGTTTCAAAATGCTCAGAGCCATTTAGCACTGATGATAGTTTCTTCATGGATGGTCTTAAAAGCTTGGATCATCATAGAACCAGTACTACTCGAGCAGTGATATCTGATAATGGAACTACTACAGAGATATGTCATCCGAGTCTGCCTAACATGTGTGACATTCAGGGATATGTATACTTAATGGCTAAAGACCAACATGGATGTAGGTTCTTGCAGAGGATATTCGATGAAGGCACTTCTGTTGATGCGATGATCATATTCAACGAAGTCATTGCTCATGTCGTTGAGCTAATGATGGATCCTTTTGGAAATTACTTGATGCAGAAGCTTTTAGATGTTTGTACTGAAGAACAGAGGACTCAGATTGTGCTCGTGGCAACCGCTGAGCCTGGTCAGCTTATCAGGATATCTCTCAATGCATACGGGTAAAAAGATTTACATTCTTAAGAGCTCATTTTGTTATATCATATGCTTTAACAAACATGTTTTGTTTTATCCTTTTGTTTTTGTAGTACTAGGGTTGTCCAAAGATTAGTGGAAACAATCAGAACCGGAAAACAGATTTCTCTGGTGAAATCGGCTTTGAGACCCGGTTTTCTTGATCTGATCAAGGATTTGAATGGTAACCATGTGATTCAACGTTGCTTGCAATGCCTTAGCACTGAAGACAACAAGGTCAAACAAATTATTCTCACTATCTTAATCATCAGATTAGTATATATAGCTAAATCTTGTTCTGTTTTTTTTTTCTTTCAACAGTTTATCTTTGACGCGGCGACAAAGTACTGCACTGAAATCGCAACGCATCGACATGGATGTTGTGTGCTTCAAAAATGCATTGCTTATTCAATGAGACAACAACGAGAGAAGCTGATCGCAGAGATCTCTAGAAACAGTCTCCTTCTTGCTCAAGACCCCTTTGGGTAAAGAGAATTGATTTAACAAAACATAACTTTTATTTAAAAGAATCTAAAAACGAAAAGTTTTCTTTTTTGGCAGGAACTACGCAGTCCAATTCGTTATAGAACTGAGGATTCCATCTGCGGTAGCGATGATGTTGGCTCAGTTAAAAGGGCATTACGTTCAGCTTTCGATGCAAAAGTTCAGTAGCCATATGGTGGAACGATGTCTCATGCATTGTCCAGAGAGTCGTCCACAAATTGTGCGTGAGCTCGTCTCTGTTCCTCACTTTGATCAGCTTCTTCAAGACCCTTACGCCAATTTCGTCATCCAAGCCGCACTTGCCGCCACTAAGGTATATATACCTAATTTTTACGTACATGTTCCTTATATGAATTACACTCCAATCCGGTTTTTTTCGGTTCAGTTATATCGGTTTATGAAATGTTGTAACAGGGTCCACTTCATGCTTCACTTGTGGAAGTCATAAGGCCACATTCGATTCTACGTAATAATCCTTATTGCAAGAGAATTTTCTCAAGGAATCTGTTGAAGAAGTGAAGGATGATTTGCTGAGTCTGTAATTTTTATGTTGTTGTGTGTTTCTGTTTCTTCCCCCAAGCTTATTCTGGTTATTTTGAATAAATCTTTGGACACTGGACAGTGGTCTAGATCCAGAGACGATGAAGAGCTTAGTGTTTGTTTCTTCTGTATTGTTTTGTTGTTGTTTTTGTCTCTCAGCTAATTTTGGGTTTTGGGAATCGAGTTTCATGTTGTAAAAGATCGGGTTATTAACCCGGTTTTGTCATTGAATAAAAAGTCTTCGGAAAACATAACTTTACTTCTTACTGAGCGACATTAGACTAGGACTTATTCACAGTTCATATACACTAATCTCATTTTCGACATGACGTACACCCCAAGATTTATATGGGCTTTGTTTCTGTTTTAATCTGACCAATCAAGCCCATTATTTCGTTTTTCAATCTTTGACAATCAGTTGTGGATATGTTATTTAAAAGGATTACAGAAAAATTGTCCAAATTAATGTTATGGGTTTACATATTACATTCATAGCAGCTTGTAAAGATGAAGACCTATTGCTATTACTATTAGGGTCATATTTTCAACCTAAAACTGTTGTCATATAATATGCCATTTATACACCTTTTTGATTAAACATAGATGATAAGGATTTTGAAATTTTGAAAGAAGAAAAAAAAATGATGATAAGGATAAACAAAAATAGGAGTATTATTAAATATTTATAGGTATTTATGTTTTTCCGGCTGACAATTCAAAACTCGTACATGTATATATTTCTATTGCATTTATTATTTAAAACTTATTTGACATAATTTATGGGTAATGCATTTATTTCACATGATCAATACATCTTCTCAAACCTAATTCTTGGGTAAATCGACCGTAATTAATAAGAACATATAACCATATTTAATGTTCATCGTCACATGCATGCATTTTGTTTCCAACAAAATTGTTACTCGTATTAAAGAAAAACTTGACATTATTGGATGTTATTTTATAGTCTATGTTGTTGACTATATTCATAACAAAAAGCCGATCCTAATAGGTTAACCAGTAACAGAGTTGAGACGACAACTTAAAAAACAACGCAAACCGCACGTGAATATATCGTATCATTGAATTGCATGGAACCACTCGCACAAACGTTAACATTGGAAGTTTACAAACAGTATACCATCAGATTCCAGTAAAATATACTGTAGTACTTTTGTTACTTATTCTGTCCTCGTGTTAATTTGTTGTTTTAAGATTTTGCATACAGATACAAGAAAATGTTGGAGTGAGTTTCTGATACACCGTTTATTAATACACTATAGAAGTTTATCTTTCTAGTTAAGAAATTGAATCTTTTTCTTGTCAACTGCTTACACAGTTATGTACCTATAACTAAAATGGTTCAGTTAAAATGCAACTGAATTATAATAAGGATAAAACTGATCATTTAGGTTAAAAACATGCATTTCTTATACACACACACACGAAAATAGACTTAAACATTTATATAATTCAGATGGTTCAATAGATAATTCAGATGGTTTATTTTCTTATGACATCATTGACATGTAGATATATACTTCAATGCATAGTCTTTATTTGTTTTTTGGTTCAACTTTAATGCATGTAATTGAATTTGCATTTATAATCGTTCAAAAATTACTCAATGGAAACGGGTAGACAAGTACCGAATATTTAATTCTTCCACCAGGAAATTACAACTAATTTATTTCAGAAAATAACTATATTAACTTGTATTTTTTTTTTTTAATTCGTTGTAGCTTTCAAACACATTTGTTATATTTATTTATATAATATTTAATTTATGAAATATAAAAAGATACTAGTACAACCTTTAAATAAGTTGGAGAGAGGTTGGCAAAAAAAAAAATGTAGAGACATGAATCTTTATTGTATGCATGCATGGAGGAAGGGATGTTGGGAGCTTTAATAGCTTGTTTTTCTAATATTTTTAATTTTTTTTATAAAGAATATATATATATTACATTTGTCTTCATGACAATTAGGTTCTATATATGCATGAATTACAAATTTGAAAGGACCGATTTATCCGAACATAAACATGCAATGTAGTTAGCATTGTCGTATATCGTATAATCTCATAGTAAAGTGTTATGTTTGTTTGACAGAAAATAAACACAAACAAATTATCAAACCGTCAATGAACGATATGGCTTATACGTAATTGATTCCTAATTTTAAAAACACATGAGCACTCATTAATTTGAACAAAATACAAGTCAATTTAATAGTACTATTTATTTATTTGCTATGATTGAGATTCGCAATTATAAGTGGAACTATAGAAATTTCCTTCATTATATTGTTTTGGTATATACTTAGACATTATGCATATCCCGAGTTTTTGTTTTCTTCAGGGGAAAAAAAAATAAAGAAGCAATTTCATAGATGTTTATATCCTTGATCCTTCTCTCGGTTTCGCGGCTTTGTTTGTCGTTGATCTTCATCCTCACTAGACCGACAATTTATCGAAATAATCACTAGACCAAGTTCCAATATCCTCCAATCGTCGTTATTATTAGTAAAGTGGTGACTCACGAAGATATTTTTATGGACAAAGCTAAGTAAAGCATAAATGGTGAATGGCATCGATCCTAAAACAAAGATTCAGAATATACACAAAAACACAGTAAGATATGGAGTCATCTTATTAAAAAAAAAAAGGGAGAAAATAAAGGTTGGGGTATTTATGAGGAAAGTAGCCAAAAGAGACGGAAGTATAAAACGAGGAAACGATGCTCATGAGTGCATGAGTCACGACATGACTTGAGATAGGAGGCCGTTGAAAGGCTTTAACTATAAGACATTTGTTTAGAATTTTCAATTCGAATATCCTAGTTTATTTTTATTTTTGTAATACTAGAAGATAAAATAATAATAATAGAGTTGTGGAAGGAGGTTGGTTAGTAATGTTAGGAGTATATATTTGTGTTCTATAACCAAAAATGGGACTAGGAGTTAATGTGAGTATTAAAGTTGCATCGGCATTCATCAATTCATCAACCTTCCCTTCTCCTATCTTTAATTCTCTTTATTGTTTTCTCCATTTATTGACCTCCTCTCTCTCCCTCTATTTCCCAACTCTTCTTCTTCACTACACATCCTCCATCTTCATCATCATTCATGCCACATACACATGCATGATCCATCCATCCATATGGGTATGACTTCATCAACAATCTAACGAAGAACACGAGACATGAACCACCTACATGCAGGCCCGGCGCTGGAGAGGTGCAAGGAGTGCTTTTGCACCATGTCACAATATTTTGGATAAAATTATAAGGTTTTTAGCCTCTTCAATGTTTCATATTTTGACAAAAAAAACCCCAAAATTCTGAAAATCTACAAATAAGACCTTTACATTAGAAAATTTTTTTTTTTGGCACAAGGTGCAAGAAAAGTTTGAGCCGGCCCTGCCTACATGCATCATAGTACAGTTGTACATGCATGCATCATACGTCTAGATGACTAACTATGATATGGTAGAGGAGAAAGCGAAATTAGAAAGAAAAGTTGGTTAGCACTTCACATCTAAGCATTTAAATGAGACTGTTTGGAGTTATTGAAGACACCCAACTTGGAACTCACACATCATGTTTCACATTACTTCCCTCTCTTTTCTTTATTAATTCCTCCCAAAAAAAAGAAAAGAAAAAATCGAAAATAACTTTCGATTATATAAATTATCAAACCAATTTTTTATTATTATAATGGTATCTAATTCAATTACTCCATATGAACCGGTGAAGACAATAACTCCCCTGGAGATTTTTCCTACATGTATATATAGTAACGATCTTCACATGCACTTTTATGTCTATCTGCTCATTTCCTCACCGGATCAAAAAGAGTTTTAAACTTTCCTGAAAAGAATAAATCACTCAGTGGATTAATCCAAGACTGAGGCTAATGGTTTCTCGACAAGAAGGAACCCTCTCTTCTAGAAAGAGGGATTTCACAACAATCTGTGAAGAAGAGTTGCATAATTCATTCAAGAAGAGCAAGCAAGAAGATCAATCACAGAGCACTCTGTTCAGTGAACGACCAAACTCAGAGAGTATGAGATCAATTACCTTTGATTTCGAACTTCATGATCTCCACACTCCTGTACCTTCAGATTGGCAAGCTAAGGTATATATATTCATATATGTATTGACGTATCTTACTTATATTTGTATCAATATATGACAATATCTATGCGGCGTTACAATATCCGAATAAACATTTAAAAACATCAATACTCATATTTCAGATGAATTCAAGAACATCTGAAGACCACAGGACATGTTCCAAAGATCCGGTGTTTGTGGGACGACCTAAGATGAGCCTAGACCTTGAGCTGAACCTTTCACCATCGGGTTCACCTTCACGAACCACAACGAAGAAAGAGGAATCCTCAAACCACAATGAAACAGTGACACCAAAGGGTAAAAGTCTTACAAACCCAAGTAAGATCATGAGCAATATAACTGGGGCAGGGATAAGCCGATCTCCATCATGGCTTGCGTTTGAAGGTGGTGACGATGTTGATCACAAGGAACAAGAGATGGTAACAACAGTTTGCATGAAATGTCACATGCTGGTTATGCTATGCACATCAACTCCAGTTTGTCCCAACTGCAAGTTCATGCACCCACATGACCACAGCTCTACAAAACTGTTTAAACCACCATCAAATTTGCTTAGGCTCCTATGCTAGGCTCTTAATTCAGTGTTATCTGGATCTATGAAATTTGTACGGAAGAATATGAATTTAGATATGGACAAAAAGTTATGTATATACTACCAAGTACCAAAAGTTGTTATTATATGCGCTTCTATGAACGATCATGCATGCTTTAGATCTTTTAAAGTCTCAACCTATATAGTAGTATTTGCATTGACTTGTACAACTGGGACTATATAGTATAGCACTAAAACATTAATGGGTAGGCCTTATTCAAGGCAAGATATACTCGAATTTGAAACTTTGTAATATAATTATTGAAATATGGAAAGCTCTAATTAGAGTCCAAACTTAGTAATCTAGTTGTTTGAGAATGCTTAAACATTGAAAATTTCATGGATTAAATTGTGAATATTTTCATAATTCTGTAGTTTCAACTAATCATCTAATGACACCTGTCAAATTGAACCCACCCCTCTCCATAATGTCTGAGTAAAATAAAGCTTTTGAAACTCAAAAATCAAAAACAGAAAGAAGCAGAGAGAGTGAGAGAGAGAGAGAGAGACGAAGGAGACGATGACAAGCAAAGACGAGTTTTCTCGAGATCGAGTTGCGATTCGCTGCGCCAGAGCTACGATGCTTCTCTATTCACTCGCATCGTCTCGCAAAATCGATACCGCCGGCGAGGTTTTAGATCCTTTTTGAATCGATTTGTTTGTTTTTTTTTTTTTTTTTTATAATTTGCTAGAATGTATCCGTAATTACGAAATTTGCCATGCGAAATCGAATGAAGCAGGAGGAGGAGGAAGGAGAGACGCGGAGAGAAGAGATAGAGGAGCTGAAGAGAAAGCTTAACATGGAGAAGAAGAAGACGAATCGGATTAAGCTTTGCGGTTTGATGGAGCTGCTTCTTCACGTCCTTGTGGTACTCTTGCTTTCCACTTTCTTCCTCGTCTTCTTCTTCCTCAGATCTACTTGATCTCCTCCTTTGGTGTTGGAATGTTTTAAGGATTTAAAAGAGCCTGATGCAAAATGGTAATAATGTAGCTGAGATCTTAGAGTTAGGGAAAACGTTTTTTAGAAGTCGAGCTTAGATTGTACTTGGCTGTTCACTCAAATGTTGTAGGAGTCAATTCATCAGCATAAGAATTGGATAACTCAGTCATTAGGCTTAAAGTTTAATGAATCAATCTTTTTGGTTTAAACACTTAAAACATTTGGCCTCTGGAGTAATGACTGTGTGTGTTAATTAATGTTATGTCCGTTTCATACCTCTTTTGAATTCTATATTTCAGCCTGATTCTTAGCTCTTATCTCAGTGCTCATCGTTTGAGATTGAACTCCCTTTTGACTTTTGTGTATGTGTGTGTGTTTTCCTCCTGGATGTATCTCCGGAACATGCAGCTTTATCGAGCTATCAAATTTTTTATGTCTGTTAGTAAACTGTTTGCAATCCAGTTTCAGCCTGAATCTCAGTTCCTCATCGTGCTTTGGCTTTGTGATTTTAACTCCCTGCTATCATGAAAGCTTTATCAGCTTATTTTTGCTAGTCAAAATTCTGGTTAAGTAATAAAATAGAATAGGGGACTTTTATTTTCAGATATCTGCCATCTTCTGCTACTAAAACCACCTATAATTAAGAAGGGTATATAATACTGATTTGATTCTGCTTTACAATCTGAAAGTATTATTTAATCATATTTCGTTGATAACCTTTTCCAACCAGAAATCAGGATCAAATACATCACTGAGCCATGATCATGATCAATTGCTTAGAATCATAAGATTCTGCTAGTATATACACCTTTTTCCTTTTCAGCACTAAGGATGTCTCATGCTTTCTCTATACTTTTTTTTTTCCAATTGGAGCCATAAGAAATTAAATAAAATATAAAGGCCTAAAGGGACAAAAAGCGGTTCGACCGGTCCAACCAACTCACAATTGGACAATTTTTCCAAATTCTTCGTCTTGTGTAATACAAATTCTAATTTACTTTGCAACTTCGTTATCCAAATGTCAGGACTCCATATCTATCCTCACGATCCTTCATCTTCATCTTCTTTTAGCGATCTATCCGATGAAGCTTTCTTCAGCACCGGTGGTTTGTTTCTCGAGCCGCCAGGTGTTTCCTCTTCCTTCTTCAACTCGATCTCCTCCAAATGCTCTGACTCAGAGCCCGTTCATTTTCCCGGTTACTGGAAATTCAAAACCCATCTCCGCTCCGGTAAGAACTCGATGTTCTTGTCCGTGAGCTTGAGCAAAGACAGATCTGAGCAGCAATGTAAGACTGCTTTGGCGGAAATTCCCGGCAAGGATAATGGAAAGCCAAGTGTTATCGGTGGAGTTAGGAGACGCGGGACCATGAACACAAGGAAGCATCTATGGGCTGGTGCTGTAGCTGCCATGGTTTCAAAGTATATAACTTTTGATCAAATGCCTGAACCAAAACCATGATTTTAGTATTGATATTAATGTTTCACTTTTTTGTTGTTGTTGCTGATGATGGCAGAACATTCTTAGCACCACTTGAGAGACTAAAGCTTGAATATACAGTTCGTGGTGAGCAAAGGAGTTTGTTTGTGGTGGCTAAGTCAATTGCGACCACGCAGGGTTTGACAGGATTCTGGAAAGGTAATTTGCTCAATGTTCTCCGAACCGCTCCTTTCAAAGCCGTCAATTTTTGTGCCTACGATACGTATAGAAAGCAATTGCTTAGACTCGCTGGGAATCAAGAAGCTACCAACTTTGAAAGATTCGTTGCTGGAGCTGCTGCTGGGATTACTGCTACTGTACTCTGCTTGCCACTTGACACTGTAGGTTCTTATTTCTTTAAACCATTTTAGATCAAAGATGAGATAAAGTTCTCTGCTTTAGGACGATACAAACATGTAGAACCATTTTGACTGAAATGTGTTTATCTACTACTCTTACAGATACGAACCAAACTAGTTGCTCGGGGTGGAGAAACCTTGGGCGGAATCGCTGGAGCTTTTCGGTATATGATCCAAAACGAAGGGTTGTTTTCACTCTACAAGGGTTTAGTTCCTTCCATAGCAAGCATGGCTTTGTCAGGTGCAGTTTTCTATGGCGTTTACGACATCCTTAAATCATCCTATCTGCATACACCAGAAGGCCTGAAAAGACTGAGAGACATGAAACAGCAGGGACAAGAAATCAATGCTTTAGACCGGCTCGAGTTAGGACCCATCAGAACTCTCATGTATGGTGCTATTGCTGGTGCCTGTACTGAAGCAGCCACTTATCCGTTCGAAGTAGTGAGACGGCAGCTTCAGATGCAGATGGGTAAAAACAAGCTCAATGCTTTAGCTATGGGATTCAATATCATTGAGAGAGGAGGGATCCCAGCTTTATACGCTGGTCTTTTACCTAGCTTGCTCCAGGTTTGTCATAATAGATATTTCTTCCATTACTAAACTCAACCTGTGTCTATTTTGCCAAAAGCTTGATATGTTCTGTTTTCATATCTACAGGTATTGCCTTCGGCTTCAATAAGTTACTTTGTCTACGAGTGTATGAAGATAGTACTTAAAGTAGAATGACAAGTTTTCATGATTAAGATTTTGGGAAGTGTTCTAAAATAGCTTAAAGGAATCACCCATTATAACACGTAATGAAAGATGAATCTGTCTATATATAACACAATGCTTAATTTAAACCTCGTCCTCGTGGAGAAGCATATTGGGGATTCCTTTGTTAACCGGAAACTTCCTACCGGTTTCTGAGCAGACAAGTGAGCCTTCTTCGAGATGTAGCTCGAGCAACGAGTGGTGAAATTTCCTGAGAAAGGATTCGTCAGATTCAAGCGTCGTTGTTTCCGGTGCGTGATTGGGAAGTTCGGTGTATCCCATCGAACGTGCACCGTCCACGAGAGCCTTCCAATCAATCTTGGCGATCATGTGCTTGAGAAAATCCGGGTTGAAATCGACCTCTTTCACGATTATCTTCTCGGGTTCGATACGCAGAGGAAACTTGTTAACCACTCCTCTAATGTTGCAAGACAACATGTTGTGTACTATCAACCTCTTCTCTCGCTCTCTCTCTCGCTCTCTCTGCAACGAGGAAGACGGAAGTGTCTTGATAGCGCTGTCGACGATAGTACCCTAATGGACTTGCGAGCCTTTTAGGAGGAGTATGTATGATTCAATTGTGTAAATGGGCTTTATCCATATGAGGCCCATAACTAGATACGGGAAGATCAGTCAAGTCTTCAAGTCTTGACTTAAAAGTAAACCGTTGACTATCTATGGATTTCGTTCGTTTATTCCAGGATTTGTAAATTAATCCGAAATTTGTCGATATAACTGTAGTTTGAAAATGTGACAGAAAATAAATAAATTTGTTCAAGTTGTTCAAAAAAAAAAAAAGAGTTCAAATATATTGATAGAAACAATTGGATTATGTAATAAAGTTTTTAATATTTGGAGATTTCCATGGAGATATGTTGTGTATCATTGAATTTAATGTTGATATTAAATCAAGAATGTAATACAAAGAAGAAGATAAATAAAAGTAATAAATCCTTAAAAAAATACAAGAAAAACAATAGTATATATACCTAAATTTGGTTCCAAATCTCTATTAGTTGGACTAAGATGTTATTATATTATCAAAAATTAATTAAATACAATTTGGGTTATGCAGTTACCATAAAAAGGCATGCAAATCACATTATTTAGAGTTAGTTGTCAANAAAAAAAAAAAAAAAAAAAAAAGAGTTAATAACGTTAGATTTTGGTGTGAATTAAAAATAATAATTCATGAATAAACAACCTAAACCAGAACAGAACAGAAACAGAGGATACTATACAAATAAAATTTTCAGTGGATATAAACATTTCTCTCAAGAAAACGACATTAAC
This sequence comes from Camelina sativa, assembly GCF_000633955.1. NCBI lineage: Eukaryota > Viridiplantae > Streptophyta > Magnoliopsida > Brassicales > Brassicaceae > Camelina > Camelina sativa. Next base: position 31,802,200 of record NC_025693.1, read on the forward strand.
GAAGGAGATCGAAAGCTTCTTCTCTCCAATTCTGATCAACTTTAGGGTTTACTTCTAAAACTTCTACTCCATTTCTCTCTTTCAATTTCGTCTCTTTATGCCATTTATTAACTCAATACTCGTAAATTTTGCAGATTGTTTTTGTTCAATTTCACAATAAAATGTCCAAGTTTTGCTGCTCTCGTTCTTCTACACAAGTAAAAAAATGCAAACTTTAAGATTTGGGTTTTGTGGAATTTATAAGATTTGGGTTTTTTTTTTTTTTTTTTGAGATTTTTGTTGTTGTTTTGTGATCGTTGGTTAATAATATGTTAGGCTGTGGTAGCACAAAAGACTAACTCGGGTAAAGGAAGAAACGGTGAAGGAGGAATCAAGTATGGATTTAGTTTGACAAAAGGCAAGTCTAATCATTCAATGGAGGATTACCACGTTGCTAAGTTTATCAAACTCAACGGCAATGAATTGGGCCTTTTTGCTATCTTTGATGGTCATAAAGGTGATAGTGTACCTGCTTATTTGCAGAAGCATCTCTTCTCTAACATCCTCAAAGACGTAAGTTTTATGATTGTTGCTTTTTGTTGTTTTGTGTTATGATTAGTGTGATATGATTAGATAAACATATTGTGTTGTCTAGGGAGAGTTCTTGGTTGATCCACGAAGAGTGATTGCAAAAGCTTATGAGAATACAGACCAAATGATTTTATCAGATGCTGGTTCTGAGTTAGATAGTGGTGGTTCGACAGCTGTGACTGCTATTTTGATTAATGGGAAAGTTTTGTGGATAGCTAATGTTGGTGATTCTCGAGCAATTGTTTCTCGTCGAGGTAAAGCAAAACAGTTGAGTGTAGATCATGATCCTGATGATGATACTGAGAGGAGTATGATTGAGCGTAAAGGTGGATTTGTAACCAACAGACCAGGTTAACAACAAGAGCCTTTTTTAATGATCTGTTGTTATTTGTATAAGAAGTTGTTATAATATATTTATATAAGGATGATTTGTGAATTGAACAGGAGATGTTCCTCGAGTGAACGGTTTGTTAGCTGTGTCTCGTGTCTTTGGGGACAAAAACCTCAAAGCATATCTGAATTCAGAGCCTGATATTAAGGATGTTACCATTGACAGTCACACAGAGTTTCTTATTCTTGCTAGTGATGGTATTTCCAAGGTAAGAATTGCGGTTAAAAGAGTACTTACTTATGTATTAGTCTGGAAGCTGTTGTTGAAGTGAATAGATTTAACATATGTTGAAACTTATATTGAACAGGTGATGACAAATCAAGAAGCAGTTGATGTAGTTAAGAAGGTTAGAGATCCAAAGGAAGCAGCGAAGCAACTAATAGCTGAAGCATTGAAAAGGAACAGTAAGGATGACATATCTTGCATCGTTATCCGATTTAGATGATAACCGAACCCCAAAGAGACCAAGACTCAAGCTTTGCTTCAGTTGTATGATTCTTTTGTGTTTAGTTAAATGTGATCTAGTTATTGGTTACGTGTGTATTTTCAAGAATAGGAGTTTTAATAGGACTACAATATTATACTTTAGCTTTGTTTAACAAACCAGATGATTTATCATATAAAAATACATCACAAGAGATACAGTCGACTTTATATCTGTATGCTTAACCAAAGAATCATTCAGTTGTCTTCATATGTTAGCAGGCTTACAAGTTTGGCAGGCTTTATATAAAAAGCCCATAAAAACCTAAAGGCAAAACTAGGGTTTCTGAAGCCAGGAAACTTGGTGGCGGCCTCTACATAGTATATATACCAATGCTCTTCCCTGTTAACAAAATCGTGTTCTTGATAGTTCTTAAGTCGATTCGTTCTCTCGTTTAATTGGTTCAGTTGGTAGTATTATTGGTGGTAGATTAAGAAATTAGGGTTCTTTTTGTTTTTTGTTTTGGGTTTGATAGGAGATAAAAAAAAAAAAAAAGATGCCTCTTCTTTCAGCAGCAAGATCCATTCTTGTTAGCTTTGTTCTGGAGGCACATATCAATTTGCCATTATGAGAGGGATTCTTATTTGCAGAGTTGTTTTCTTCCTCTCTGCTGTTTATCTTTCTCTTTGGTACATAATTTATATCTTCCTTCTTTCTACTTGTTAACCAAATTTTTGGACATCGGTTTTATGGGACAAGAAAAGCGTTAAAAACTTTGTATGCTCATGACACCAATGTTTAAAATCACAACTGATAATAAAGATTCCAACTTTTATTTTTTCTAGGTGTTATCTTCTATGTGATGCAAATTTATCTACTGGAAATGAAATTAAAATTTCAAGATTTGAGCCATATATTGTTACGAATAATTAATAAAGGGGTAATATGTGGAAATGATACATTTGTTAATTAAAGGACATTGAGAAAGATAAAACAAAACCAGAGATGGATTACTTAAGGAGTCAAACACTTGTATTAGAGACAGGAATCTGTTGTTTAGTCTCGATGAGAAAAGATTTGAGAATTTTGACAAACGTTTTGGGTCTTTCGAAGTTAAAGATATGACCAGTTCTTTTGATGATTACGAGTCTTCCGTTATCTCCTATATGTTTCTCAAGTCTCTTCCCCATATCCAATGGGAACACTTGATCATGCTCTCCCCATATGATCAATGTTGGCTGCAATATCCATTAATTAGAAAAAAAAAACTAAACCCCATTAATTTACACATTTATATGAGTGAAGTTTTTAAGACAAATTTGTGAAGGAGAAGAACAGAACCTGTGTGAGCTTTGGAATCTCTGAGATTATTCTGTCTTTTGGTATGGCTTTGATCATCTCCCTCTTCTCTTCCATATTATCTTTGGTCAATGCGTGTTTCATTTCACATTTTTTTTTTCACTAATTACGAATATTTAAAGTTTACTCGTTTTTGACCATCTCATCGTATTCAACAAAGGACTACCAAACAAATTTTTATAAGATCCAAATATGGAATTATGTTGATAGATCTAATGAACCCACCACCGTATAAATAAAAAATATCAGAAACGAAAGACCAATCAAGTTGACAATATAATTACTACATTATCTTTAAACAAACAGTTAAAAGAATCTTTAAAAGTTTCAAAATCTCATATTCTTCGCACTGACTAGATTTTTCACCATTATAGAAACTTTCTCCAGGGTTCTTTTTAAGACATCTGAACACGTGTCGTAACATGATTCGATTCAAGAAGTAAAAAAGTAAGAAAAAGTAGCTCACATGTTCGATGAAGTCATGGAGGAGACAAGTAGGAACCAGTCTCGCCAACGCTGGTTTGTAAAAGATGTAACCCATAAGTTCCCTTAGCTTTTTCACTGACTCTGGAACAAGAATCTTCGAAGCTTCGTCAAGATCCGACACCTTGAAAACGCCGGCTTTCATGTCTTTCTCCTCAACGCAAACGGCGGCGCAGCATATCACAACCCTCTCCACGGCGTCTCCGAACATAGACGCCATCCGATAGCCGACAAACCCGCCGTAGCTAAGACCGACGAGGCTGAACTTTTTGACGGATAGGGCTTCTAAGGCCCGCATGAGCGTTTGGGCCTGAAAAATGTCGGATCTTTCGGGTCGGGTTGTTGAGGATCCGCCGAAGAAGACGAGGTCTGGGATGTAGAGGTTGAAATGACGGGAGAGACGTCGAGCTACGTCGTACCATTGCCAGATGGCAGTAGCTCCGAGGCCGTGGATGAGGAGGAGGTTGGGTTTTGGTTTGGAGTCGGGTCGGGTTTTGGATACCCAGAAGTTGACTATGGTTCCGTCTTTCAAATCGATGGTTACGGGTCGTAGACCGGATCTTTTGAAACCGGACTTGTAAGTTCGTTCTATTGCTTCGGACAAGCTAAAGCAACCTGTCATTACAGAAGAATAAAAATGTTTGTGAGAGGAGAATACAACAAAGAAAAGAAAGAAAAAGGAGTTTTGAGTTGATGTTGTGTTTTGGTTCTCTTTGGTATTGGTTGAGGAATTTATTTCTACGAATCAGCTCATTTTATTAAGTAGTAGTATTAAATAAATTGAAGGTGTCTAAAATTGAAAATGTGGTTATAACAGGGGGAGTCGCGCATCAGATGTAAATAAATTAATACAGTACTAGTCCTTTATTCATGTATATACAAGTTGTAGTCTCGAGTCTCATGTACATTTGTCATTTGATTTTGTGGTAAAGGCAAAAAGATTTCCATGTGTATTACAAGTTTTGCTTGATTATTAAATATTTTCGAATTATTTCTTGAGAAGAAACGAATTTGAATGTTAATTATGCGCAAAAATGTGTTGTGTCCCGACGTTACCCTAATGTAGTATAGAGAGGGGGTTAATGTGGTGGTACAATTCAAATCTTATTTATTTTGTGAGAAAAAGTAGATGGCATCAATGTGATTACAAAAATCTTTGTACCCCGAAGTCGAGAGGCACGTGGGGGTTAGTCTTTAATGTGAACATATAAGGTTGTGACAGTGTGTAGGTTGGGAAATTAAATTCGAGTATTTAACTATATAATTTTTAATTATTATTCTTCTGGAAAACGAAAAGTATTTGACTTAGACAAAGACAGAAGAAAGTATTCGTCAATTTTGGTTATAATAAGAGTCTTTTCTTTGTCAAAGTTGAAGAGTCTTCTTGAATCTATTCTCTCGAAGAAGAGGAAAAAAAAAACATTTTTACATATAAATTATTTGAATTTTAGCGTTTCTTAATTTGGAAAATCTTGAGAAAAAAGAAAAACGTTCATTTTATCAGTTTAAGCGTTTGGTTATATAATACTCCCTCCGTTTCAATATATAAGATGTTTTAGCCTTTTTTGTTGTTTCAAAATATAAGATGTGTTGTAACTTTTCATATAAATTTTAATATATATTTAATAATATGTAATCATTATATATGCAGTCTTCTTTATTATTGGTTGAATCTTTTTTAATTTAAATATATATAATACTTTTTAAAGGAAAATTAAACTATTTTAATATGTGTGCCTTACCTTAAACATCCTATATTTTTTAACGGAGGGAGGGAGTATATATTATAGTATGTTAATGGATAACCTAATTTTAATTAGAGTTTAGGACACGTTACGAGGACAACCAATTAAAACCAAATTGGTAGATATATGTTGGTAGCTAACTTATGAGTACAGTATTTTTAGATGTAATTTTGCATGTATTGACGTGCGTGGCCTTCATGTGTGTACTTTTTATATACTCGGAATAAGTATGTTATGCTTTATATTTTTACGTTGATGTATAAGTATAATTAGTTAATGATTAACTAAAACTGTGTTTGTGTGGGAATAATTATGAATAAAATGAAAATGATAGATGAATAATTTTGCTCCACTCACTATTTCTTCATAAAACTACAATAGAGGAAGAACTTTTTCATAATGGATTTTTGTTTTTGTTTTATTTAAAATTTATCATGAGGAATCAATCAATGGAAATTGAAAAGAGATTTGGGATTGATTCCACCTTTGTCTGTCTATACATCGTTAGATTTTATTGTTTACTACTAAGTTAATCATAGCCAATGCATTACTTGTTCAACATTATTTAAGATATGATATAAAAACATATCTAACCAAAAGCACCAAAAAAAAAAGCCTATAGCACAAAAAGCTATAGGAGACTTTAAAACCAGAATAGTATTTATTAGCGTTTATAGGAGTTAACAAGAAGACTCCTAAATCAGTTCTGTAAACAAATATCAAACCAGATTATCACAAGCCATGAGTCTAATCTCATACCCCAACCTCATCGACTTCATCGTTCTAAAAGACATGGTCTACTCGTCTTTCTTGTTTTTCGGGATTCCAGAATCATGTTCTGCAAAAGTTCAGTTTTAGTTAATTAGTATTCTTCATAAAAATAAAATTGAAAACTTTCATCCCAAACTAAAAAGTACAGTATATATTACCATCGTGATCGTGATCTGAAGTCCACACGGAAAGATTATATTTCAGCATATTTATGATAATTTTCATCTCTTTGTCTTTTTGCTTGTCATCAAGGCCATCGAGTTCGGCGACTGCTTCGTCGTAAGCTTGTTTAGCTAATTTATATGCTCTGAATATTCAAATGATATTATATGATCACTATTATTACTTAGCTCTAAGAAAGTATGCATTTTCACATTAATAAGCAATAAAAGTATACATTATTTTCATGATAAATTTTCTAAACACCGCTCTTAATTAATTTATAAAGCAAAAGTTTAGTATATTATTACCTTTCAGTCGCATTAAGTATATCGTAACTGAACACAGAGAAGTTCAAAGCCAAACCGAGTCTAACAAGATTAGTGGGTGCTAAACTATTCTCTGCCATTTCCATTGCAACCTACAAAGTATACATACCATTGTTTTCCAAACTTACATATCGAAGAAATTAGACAAAAGTTAAGGATAACAAAACACGTTTGAGTGATGATGACCTTATATGCCTCAAGAGAATTGTCAGCAGTTTCTTTACGTTCAGCATCAGAACCAAACTCTGTCATGTATCGATAATAATCTCCTTTCCTACGTATACACCAAGAAACTTACAAATAGATAACAAAAAAAACAAAACAAAAAACAAAAAGTAGAAGAAGATCAAATGATGATGGTGATGGGATGTGACTTACATTCTGTGGAAAAAGATAATTGATTCCACATTGGTAGTTGATGGGATGAGATGAGCATCGATGAGAAACAAAATGTCATTACAAACATTGAAAAACTCATCTTTAACCATTTCTTGTTTTCCTTTGATCAATTTCACTTTCTGCTCGTTTCCTTTCAGGTCTTCCATTTCTCCAATGGTTGATATTACTTTCAATGAATGTCTCTTGGTCAACATCACCTCCTTGTACCCAGTTGTTAATAGGTCTATTTCCTCTTTGCTTAGCTCTATATCATACTCGCATACTTTTCTCATCGATTTTATCGTATCTACCACGACAATTTAAATTGAAAAAAAAAAAAAAATATCAATACTATTACTCTATTTAGTCACGGAAACATAACTAAACATGCTACGATATTTTTGTTCGTAAAGGACAAATATGTGAGAACATGTATACCATCATATCTTTCAGTTTGGCAGGCGAGCTTAGCCAAGTAAACGAGTTTTTCTCTTTCGTTCTCCATAACTTTGATCTCCTATTTCTCTTGGTCTTTGTTTCTTATGTGAATTAAGGGATGCTTTGATAAAAAAAAGATGTAATATATGGTTGGTGATAAAATATGGACTGTTGAATCCAATTATGTATAGTCGCAGATCTAGTTATACTAGAAAGAAAGAAAAAAAAAAAGATACAACTAAGTTTGTAATAAAGGAAAAAAAAATAAAGGAGATAGAAAGATATATTTTTGTTGTTGTAAAAAAAGCAATATATCTACATTTGTTTTACTAATTAAATTTAAATTTATTATATCTAGATATTTGTCTTTGTAAGAAAGATAAAGGAGGTATATTATCTGTAAAATGAACAATATTTCTTACATTTGTTTTGCTAATTAAAGATTAAAAATATGTAATATTTGTTTTCAATAAATGTAAATTGAAATATTTTAGAAAAAAATATATTAAGATAAAATGTAGATGAAATTAATCATTATTATGCTTCTATAGAAACAACATAATCAAAAAGAAGATTAGGCAAAAATAAAGGTAAGGTGGAGAAGTCCATATGCTAATGTACCTGCGCACGATAATATGGGCTTTTAAAAGCCCAAACTTATGACCCAATAGAAGAGATGAACAAAATCGTAATGCTTTTTCTCTGTGTGGTACCGTTTCAGTCTCCCTCACGGCCTAACGAGGGAACGACTCCTTTTTTTTTTTTTTTTAATAAAAACAATATTTCTTAACCAAAATAATCGATGGGGCAAGTCGTCGGAAGTATCGTTATGTTTGGACCCATTCTTTAAATTTTGTTTAGTATAAGTTGCGTCATTCCTCCAAACTCTGATAAGATTTAATTTGTGGGGATAACACATGCATATATAACAAAATGGAGATATTTTCTTTTGTATGTTAACGTAACTTGTAACGACACGTACGTATAATCGAAAACAAGGGCAACATGTATTTAAACCTCATATATCGGCCTATATCGCTTACGTCCACTTTGTAATTTTCTTACAAGTTACAACCGTTTGGGTTTGTTTTGAATTAATAAGTTCGTGGAAATTGTGTGAAGAAATGATATGTGCCAAGTTTCATGAGTTTTTTGTTCGCAAGAAAGTGAAAGAGGAATCCTATAAAACAAAAAAAGCACTAACATTTAATTTTGTAAATTAAATGTATCTGATTCTTTTGTCCTCGTACAATAATGGAGTTCATATATATATATATATATATATATATATATTAACTGGAACTTGATTTTCATTTCTTTAATCGAAATCGGAATTACAGTAATTTTACGTTGCTATCACTGATATCATTATTAATAAGTGTGGCTGTATAATGTATACTGCATAAACCATATAATATATAAATCTCCTAAAAGTACTTTATATTATTGCAATAATGAGTTGTAGTATTTTTATTTCTGTACCCAAAACAAAACTGACTGATTAGAGAGTGTTTTTGGTCCTTGAGGAGCATGTGACACGACATAAGGGACCATTACTTGGATATAGTCTCGACCAATTGATATATAACCACGTCATCAAAACAGCTGCTTGTGTGATGGGTGGGATCCATAGATATCTGACATCGACGGTTACCATTGAGTGGAGCCAAGGAGAGTGTCCATATGAGATTGGGTGGACTACATAGCAGGAGAGAGTTCGATGGTCGCCGTTACTTGCGGCTACCGGACGCAACAAACCGGACCTGATGCTTACCACTTATAATCCATCAGAATTTATTTCAAAATCTCTAACAAAAATTCAACACATAAATTTTGATAAATACTTTAAAAAATCTTGTAGTAAGATATATAGTAGAAAATATATATTTTTATTTTCTTTCTATATATGTGTTTAATCCAAATGATGATATGCACTTAGATTAGTTCGAATTCTGTAACAAAAAGGATTAGTTTGTATTTTAATATTCAAACTTTCAAAACGCTGATTGAGGCAGCATTTACCATAACCTAGAAAAATCGCATATCTTTCTGTTTATTTGTTTTTAATTAAAAAAAAAAAATTTCCTCACCAACTAATCATGTTTCCTCAATGCATTAAGATTATTATTCTACCATTATCATATTCATACGGAAAATAATATATTAAAAAGAAACTCCGTGTATTAGCCGCGGATTCATACTAATCCTAAATTCAAAAAAAAAAAAAAAAAAACACATAGAGTTGGAGGAATACATTAAAATTCTAGAAACGTAAGTATATGAATAAAAATATTATTTGGTTGAAAATTGAAAGTGAAGAAGGAATAATATAAAATTCGTACACACATCTTTTTCTATGTCTTTAAGAGTTAGCGAAAACACCATAGATTTTAGTCACATGTGTCTCTCTTGCATGTTGTGTCTTTAACCCGTCAATTTCAATTTCATCCGGCCTCCTCTCTCTTTCGTCTTCTATCCTCTGTGTTTCTTTTCTCTGTTTTAGTGGCTGTGGTCGTTTGTATTGGTCATACAGAAACAAGTAGGGAGATCTTTAACTCTGGCATACACATACGCGGATTCGGCGTTGGTCGGATCAAGAAGTGTTTCCTTTTTTCCCGGCGTCATTCTTTCTTCTATAGTCATCGATTTGGTGCTCTCGCAACTTCCAATAGATTACGGCTAAGTCTTAGTTTTCAGATAATGAAGATGTTACACTGCTTTGCTGGATTGATCAATAGGAAGAAACATAAGGTAACGTATCTAGTATTCTTGTTTTTTGGCGATTTTTTTTTTTTTTTTTTGCGTTGTTGAACTCGTTCTGTTTACTGAAACAGGGGAATTCAAAACCTCTGCCACCGAAAACACAAAGAATCCTTCAGATCAGGCTTGAGGAGCCAGTGAAGCCTCTGGAGAATGACGAGCCTAACATCTCAGGCTACGACAAGGACAGTCCTATCAAGCACGAGTCTTATGACGGCGAAGATGAACGCGACGACAAGGATTCAACAGACCGTGAGTTTCCTAAATTCGAAGATCAAGAACGAGTCAGAGCCGTTGAATCTCTTAAAAGCAAGGAGATTGTCAAGGAAGTTACAGATACTTCTGACAATGGTGATGATGATGCTGATGATGATGATGAAGGTGGACACGTTAGTGATCCAGGATTAGGCAGAGCCACGGCTTGGGTAGCTTCTCCTAAGCTTAAACGATCCTGCTCCACTCTCAGCAAGTTCAATGGCAGGTTCCAAGGTTCTGATCTCCATGACCTAAGAGAGACCGTTCCGGTTGGTAATGAATCAGTGAGGTCTCATAGAAGTGCAGATAGAGTGATGCTCAAGAAACACTCATCCATGCAGATACTTCCCTCTGGGAGCCGCCGGCTCTGGTGGAAACTGTTCCTATGGAGCCATAGGAACCTTCACAAACACCGTGTTTCGCTAAAGTCACAGCCTTTGAACAAGAACCATCAGTCTGGATACACCTCTGACTTTGCTGAGCACAACCAATCGAGCCATGATGAAGAATCTACAAACAATTGCGCTGAGTTCACAAACCAATCATCAAACTTATGGCCTCGTCATAATCAGTGGGTAGCCTTCTCTGCTGAATCCTCTTCGATGAAACGAGTGGACGAGTGGGTAAGAGGCCTCGATATCGAAGCCACAGTTCTTCTAGACAACGAGGATAAGGATGTCTTGGCCAGCTTCCCAACTTCTCCTAATACAGAGAGATCACCCTCACGAAATGTGGTTCAGTCCGGTAATGTCACGGAGGCTATAGTGCATGCAAACAGCCTAATCCAATCGCTGAGCAAATCCTCGAGCGTGGCTCACATCTCGAGCATAGGCTTGAAAGCGATCCCAAGCATCTCACATTTCACCAGCCTCAAGTCCATTGATCTATCAAACAACTTCATAGGTTAGACACTCTTGGTTACAAGTTTTTTGAAGTTTGTGTGCGTGTGTGATGATTACTTAACATTCTTCTGTTCATTGCAGTTCAAATTACCCCTGCATCGCTTCCAAAGGGACTCCACGCATTAAACCTGTCCAAGAACAAGATCAGTGTTATCGAGGGACTAAGAGATTTGTCACGCCTAAGAGTGCTCGATCTCAGTTACAATCGTATATCGCGCATAGGACAAGGTAAGATTGAAGTCATTAAGTAGAATCCATACAATGCTTGTTTGCTTCCTGTCTTAACCAAAAGGAGCTATTGATCAGGTTTATCAAACTGTACACTAATCAAGGAACTATACCTCGCCGGGAACAAGATCAGCAATGTAGAAGGCTTACACAGATTGCTGAAACTCATCGTTCTTGATCTTAGCTTCAACAAGATCGCCACCACCAAAGCAATAGGCCAGCTCGTTGCCAACTACAACTCTCTCGTCGCTCTGAACATTCTTGGAAACCCGATTCAGAACAATATCGGTGAGGACCAGTTGCGCAAGACTGTCTCTGGCCTTCTCCCTAAGCTAGTTTATCTAAACAAGCAGCTCATTAAGCCACAACGAGCCAGGGAAGTTCTCAAAGATAGTGTAGCGAGAGCTGCGTTTGGTGGCGGAGATTCTCTTCACCATCGACGCAAAAGAACATCCACCAAGAAAGCTGTGGGATCAGCCTCCCCTAGCGCTCACCACCGAGGCCATATTGGAAAGGGACGTGGATCTAAAAGCAGAAGAAGCCAACATCAGCTAAGGAAAACTTCAGCTGCAGAGACACCATCACATTGAACATCTCATTTTATTTTTTTATGTATGGAACTTATGAATTGGCCAATGCAAAGAGATCTCCACCATAGCAGCTCCCGATTCCATATCTTCACATTTGTATAGCTTAAACAGAGTCATCTCTATTCTTTGAAATACAACATCTGTTCTGTTTCTCTTGGGTGAATTTGTGTTTTCTAACGCTTATGTTTCCGGTTCGTTTCATTCTGTTTTACTCTCTTTAATTTGGTTCTGTTTCATTCTGTTTTACAAAGTGACAAATTTACCAGAAAGCTTTCCAACTTATTTCATAAACATCTTCTTCACAAATATGAATCATATTCTTTTCGTCGTATAATAAAAGTTATAGAACCAAAGTTATATAGTAAAAAAAAAAAAAAAANAAAAAAAAAAAAATCTAGATTCTGTAAAATGGGAACTCACGAAACCAGATAAAGAAATTTCACCGGCGGTCTTACGTCCCCGGCGGGATATATATTTTCATTCTCTTTCTCCTTTCTTCCCCGTATCACCAACACAAATTTCGAGGCTTTGATTGATTCCAAAAATTGTGAGGGCTTGGAACAAAAAATAAAAAAGTGGAGAGAAACACCTGTGTCTATGTTCTTCTTCTTCTTCTTCTTCAGATTGACTGTTGTCTTTTGGTCAAAGGCTTTTGGCAGATGAGAAGTCTCTGTTCACTGCTGCTTTCAACCTCTATCACTCGAGCCTCCCACTTCAACTGCGTTATCATCGCTCTCGCCTTTTCCACCAGAAGCGCCGTGTCACGGATGATCACCCATCCCTGCTTCCACCAAAGTTCTTTCATTAGAACCACTTCAAGAAACGATAATAATAATATTTCTTTCCAAAAGTATACAACTTTTGTACCTCTGGACGAAGTAATCTGTCAATCTCTGTGAATATAGCCATGAGCGAACATTGACTTCGGCGGCGCTGACCTGTCTGAAGCGACAAGAGATTGTCTGCGTGCACCAGATCATATGTTCTCGGGTAAGTCGGGAATGGCTCACACCTGAAGAAGAAAAAGAGATGTTCATCATGTTCAGAAACATTCATGACCAAATTTTGTTTTGTTGCTTCTAACAAAGACTTTTGAACTCACCAGTCGTGCAAAACTCCGACTAAGCCACGGTCAAGGATCATGGGGAGGTGGTTAGGTCCAGCTGTAGGGACCACGTTCATGACCCATACTGATTTCTTTGCTTCCAACAATGCGGCATTGAGACCACCGTATTGAGCATTCATATCCAATACGTTTCTGAGCATGTTGTAAGGCGGTGATGGATCTTCATCGCCTGGTCTCTTGGGATGATCAGAGAATATCAGAGGAGACAAGAGAGACCAGTATTCTCTTACTGTTATTTTCCAGTTCTCAGCATCCTCTCCAAGCACCTCAGGGTGAAGACCTGAACAAACCAACCCCAAGAGTCAAAAACTGCAGATAAAATATGGATTCAGAAGCAATTGTGTAACTAAAGGAGAGACTAACCATATAGTGAAAGTTCAGTCTTGTTCATGTTAGATCGGCTAGGCCATCTTGTCCTGCCTTCAATGGGAATCCACCTCCGGCTACGTGTTCCACCAATACACATCTGAAGTGGCCTGTAATAAGGAGACTCAACGTCGTGCCCTTTGGTACACACAGAAGGCCCCACCCCAGGTTTCCTGTTTATAGGAAAAGCATCCGTATTTAGAAGACGATAAAATAGCCATATATGTAATGTAATCCATATGCAGATTCTGTAACGTCACTGACCGGGAACTATAACATTTGGTTTTGATTGTCTTTCTCCAGACAACTGTCTCGTCTTGCTGAGGTAAAATAGTCCAACAGATGCTTTCAGCAAAATCATGAATAAAGTTCCATCTTTTAAGATTCTCTTTGCTACGTGCGTTTGTGAGCGGAGATGTCCAAACAAAGTAACCTCCGGGTTTAAGAACCCTGTCGACTTCCACAAGGAGAAGACCATCTGCAAAGCATATTAACATCACTGTAACGCTAGATTCTTGGGTAAAGGAAATGAGAAAAAATTGTTGGGTGTTCATCAAATCGTTACCTTTCTGGTCCCAATCAATGCCACATCTTAAGCAATGCAACATATCAAAGGAAAGAGAAGGATACGGCAATTGCTTTGATATAAAAGAACCAATCATTGCAGGGAGACCCCTTTCGAGGGTTAGCTGAACTTGGCTACCCGAGGCTTCGTAATTTGCTATGCACATGGTTAAAAGTTGTTTGGAGAGTAGATGTGCCCCAAAGCTACCATAACCACATCCAATATCCAAGATAGTTCTCACCTGAAACGACAACATTAAGAAGAAAATAGCAAATAAGAAACTGATCTGATAAAGATAAAGATAAAGATAAACTCTTTCAGTTGTGTGACTTACACCAGCTTCTATGAAATTATCATTTTTAATCCCAATCATTTGAGCAATCTGATGGGAATAATCTTCAACCTCATCAGACATAAGAGATGCTGAACGAAAAGATATCTGATCATCTTCCATCATCATCATTCTGTAAAAAGGCCAAAAAAAAGACAACGAAGCTCAGCAATGGAACAAGTCAAACTTAAGCAAAGAGAGAGACCCAAAGAAGCAACAAACCATCACCTCTTGGTTATACTACCAGAAGAGACAACTTCTTGAGCAGTAATCTTAACATTAGCTAACCAGATGACATCTTTACCAGTGGGCCACCTAAGAGGAACACGATATTTCACCGGTGGCAAAACCAAACATTCTTGCTTCGATCCAGGGCCACAAAAGCGATCAATCTCATCACCGTTAGAGTAACCAAGTGCAAGATTCTCAGAAGCATTAAAGCAAGGAACAAAATTCTCAGAATCATCAATATTACAATAATCCAAGTCCTTCCAGCGATTAGGACCAAGAGAAATCTCCTCAATATCCAACAAGTCAGAAACAAGCTGCTCCTGTAACCTCCTATAGTTGTGATATACATGACCTCTGGAAGAAGTGGAAATAGAAATGGTCCACCAGAAAGATCCAGCAAGAGCAAAAACAACAATAAGAACCAAACTGATCTTAAGAAACATGAGCATCAATCTGTGTCTGGTCCTTGCAGTATAAGGATCAGCAGCAGGGAAAGCGTTATCGCCGCCGTGCTTGTTGTGGTTACTAGTAAAGAGGAAAGCAAAAGGAAACCTCAAGGTTAAGTGGGGGGAATCTGCTGTAGTAGAACGACCACGAATCAAATCATCTTTATCAGTTTTGTCTTTCATTTGAGAGTCTCTTAGATCATCACTGCTATCAGAAACTCGTACTCCAGAGATGCCACGCTGTAGTGGCATCGACATTTTCTTTTCTCTTTAGCTATAAATCTAAGATCCCTGTAAAAAAAACAAAACAAACTGAAAAAATTAAAAGCTTTAGGAATAAATAAGATTGAGCTGAGATTGTAATAAACGATCTTGAGATCACGGGTTTCGAATTTGAAACAAAAAAAAAAAAGATTCAAACTTTACATAAACAGATCCACGAATTATGAGCAAAGTATTGAGAACACATGGAATCAGAATCAGGTCGAGGAATCCAAAGTAAGTCGATATTAGATAAGATCAAAGCAACATAGAAATCGAAATCGAAGGACAACCCAGAAAAATTGGAGAAAAAACCCGACCAACACCCATAGATTAATCCAGAAATCAAGGGGAAGAAACACCCAATCAAGAGAAAAAAAAAGAACAGAGTAAGAGAAAGAAAAAAAAAAAAAAAAAGAAACCTTTGTTTTGTTTTTTTCCTTATAGAGTAGTTGTTGTTCTTGGTGCGGAAGATACGCACTGTGTAATTTTACACAACGACCAGATTAAAAATCTCGTTTTTTTTTTCTTTTCCCTCAAGAAAAAAATTAATCCTCTAAATCAGATTGTCTTCTTTCGTGGCTTCTCTTCTCTTCTCTGCTCTGGGGTATGTATTTTTCTAAAAAGAGTTGAGAGAAGCTGGAGGAGAGAACAGTGGAAGGGAGGGAGAGAGAGTGAAGAAGAAGAAGCAGAGCGTCGTGGAGATTTT
>NC_025693.1:31818167-31819023 GCF_000633955.1 Camelina sativa
TTTTTTTTTTTTTTTTTTGTAAAAAATTTAAGAAAGAGAGAAAAATTAGAGGAATCTTTAAACTCTCTCTCGCCTTGAATAAAAGTATTTTTTTTATTTTTTTTGGGGGGGTTTAAAAATAATAATAAGTGTTGGTTTGTTTTGGGTGTGAGAGCGTATTTAAGGGAGCAAAGAAGAGAAGCTTCCCATGGGTAGATGTCTAATTAACTAGTACTACATAATCGTATTCATTCACGCTCTGTTTTCTTTCTATTTTTAAAATTTTCTTGACCTCTCTCTCTCTCTCTCTCCATGATGACAAATCTTGGCGGTGCATAAAAACAAATTGTATTTATTGACTCTTTTTAATCCCAATTTCGTCTCAAAAAAAAATATTAGAAGATGCTTAGCGGGATAACAACACTACTACTGTAGTTAACAAAAATAAACCAAAAAAATAAAAAATATAGAAGATGCTTCATAATTAATCGAGTACTGTTTTCTCTTATATGTTGGATTAAATCTATACTATTAAAATACAAGTCGTTATTGGACCGGTAGCTAAAAAAAAATACTACTACTTACTAGTAGTATGTGGTTAGTTAGGTCTCACTTTCTAAAGGTTATTTTTGTCGGTAGTTAATGATTTTTTTACGGCAACGATTTCTCTAAGATAGTAATTGTGTTTTATACCTTCATTGAATTTATAAACATCATAAACCGTAATATGTATGGTGTTTTAGATGCAGATCTGAATGTGTAAAATGTTTGACTTTGTATTCATCAAATTTGGAGTGTTTTTAAAGAACGACAAAACACATGAGATGTTCAATTCCATGACCATGAGAGAAAAAAAAAAAAAAAAAAAAAAAAATGG
>NC_025693.1:31819051-31821199 GCF_000633955.1 Camelina sativa
AAAAAAAAAAAAAAAAAAAAAAGAATGGTCGGTTTTAGGCCAAGTTCCTTTCAAAAGAAAACGAGTCCCTCCCTTCTTGGCTTCTTTGGGTAAAAATAAATACGTGTTTTATACTATATGCTTAGAGCTCAGTATTTTCTCAAAGAAAACAAAATAATATGCATGTATTCGATTTGGTTAATAAATTTATCCTCTTATCCATAACAGAAACCTAATGTTTTCAGAAAAGATATCTATACAAAACTCACGATCATTTATTATCAAACGCATTATATTAGGAGACCAGTTGCCCACTTGTACACGCCAACCACGATAAGGTTAATATTGTGGCGATACGATGCAAAATTTTGTACTTTTCAAAATTTCCACTCACACCATCATATATTTTCCTAGATATTTTCTACTCTTTATAGTTTATCTTTTTCTTTCTTCTATATTTTGATCTTATTATATATACAAATTTTCATTTTCAGTGTTCTTCTATATTGTATTTTTTTAAAGATTATGAACCTGCATGTACGTTAGTAAAGTGGGAGAGGATGGTAATATATATTTTTGCAATTCTTCTTGTTAAACTATATTTGCAATTTTGTTAGTATATGTTTGTACTTATCAGAAAGAAAGATACTACGGATGATTTGACATAACAACACAGAAAACAACGACGTGCGAATATATATATATATAAGCAACGTTAAATATGATTGTTACCGTAAGAATGTAATATAATCAGCCACATTGGATACATAGTTTGGATGATCAATAATTAATGTAACACAAAACTAGCCATGGTTTTGTACGAATATTCTATAGTTTAGCCTTTAGAATTTAGACGATAGAAAGTATTTCTCACAGCAACCCTCTCCGTTTGTCCCTAACCTTCATTTTAAACAGAAAATACAAACAAGAACCCCTAAAATTAATATTATTTCCCTTTATGCATAATAATTGTTTGACAAGTAAGAAGACAAATGATTATCTAAGTTTTTTTCCGTCGACGATGAAATATCAGTTAAATCCCATGATAGAGAACGGGATCAGGTTGTTTCACAAATTTCCAATATGCAAAGAGACACCACACACCAAGCATCCTTCAATATTTTATAATTTTATTGTGTTTGGGGAAATGTATGATTCTATACTAACAAAACAAACAAACGAAGAGATAAGTAATACTGACATTTGGGTAAAACGAGATGGTACATCAAAAGACTGAAAATTCTAAACATGCATGGTAAAACAAATCACGTGTGTGATGAAAAATTAAGTTATCGTATCACCCATTTAAAACTGAACCTGTTTATTCACACGTAAAAGAAAAACACAAGTAAATCCCATAGTTATAATCACTTTTTAGCTCATAAATGCGAATTAATCATTAAAGTTTCTTTATCAGCCAAAAAGATTAGAGGTTAACTAGTAAGTAGTTACAGAATTTATGGCCTGTATCCTATGCCATCGTAGTGCGTACGAATTTGTTTGTAGTATATACTATTCTTTTTTTTTTAACAACTTTTATTTCGTTTTAGAGAGATTATTTTTATGTTTTTATAAATTAAATAAAAAATCTTAATAATTGAAATTATTTAAACTTCTTAAATTACTATTAGTTCTAATCATAAAAAGGTGTTTAGTGTGAAAATATAGTGCATATATTAATTACTAAATATGTTATATATATATATATATTTTTAAAAAAAATTGTATGAAAAATTAACTTCTGAAAATACTCTCTCCGTTTCATAATATAGGATGTTTAGAGAAGTTTTTTGTTTCATAATATAAGATGTTTTCAAGTTTCTATGTAATTTTTAAATTAGTTTAATACTTTATATTATGCAGTCTTATTTGTGATTGGTTAAACTTTTTTAAAGTGGTCATTTCTTAAACTGCGTATTTTACTCAAAACATCTTATATTTTGAAACGGAGGGAGTATCATTTTTTAAGAGCAAATGGAGTTAGTTAATTCAACAAAATGATGCATATGTGATTAAAATAATGATAAGTGATTATATCAAGACTGCAAAATAATTATATTCGTTCTTGCATTCTTATGTCTGAACAGAATTTATTGGATCAGTGCATCACCACTATATAATACTCCTATAAACTGATCAGAATTAAAAAAAAAAAAAAAAAAAAATTTG
>NC_025693.1:31821454-31833864 GCF_000633955.1 Camelina sativa
TAAAAAAAAAAAAAAAAAAAAAATTGGTTTTTTTCCTTTTCTTTTTTGAGAACTGAAATAGTAGTAGATAAAACGGGGAGTTGCGGGTCCCACTTTGAAACGCGGTAATATGTCGGTGGCTCCATAAATCTGACGTGGCATATGTGACGGTGTCTGTAAACGTACACCCGTATACAGGCGATTACGAGACTATGTTTGGTTACAAAGATAATAATAAAACGTGGATAAGTTTTTAGTGTTGCACGGTATTCGAGTTTTCTTGTGTTGTGGCGGACCGTGACAAAGGAAAACTTCACGGATCGTTTAATTTCTGGATCACATGTGATGTTTAACTATTTCCCAAATTTTCTTGATTCAACATTATTAAAAAAAAAAAAAATGCAAATGTTTTATGTTATATTTATTCCAAAATTTATGCACACAAACCAAAACAAAATATAGAATTGGAAATGTTTAGTTAACTCAAGACTTGAGATCTTTGGAAAAGTACAGATAAAATGCATTTACTTATATTACTACGTGAATTTGTATATATGCGACGTGCAATGTATCTTTTAGAATTTCTTTACCGACGAGTTGTTGTTATTAATCAGAATTTTGTTTTTGTGTGTGTACACAGACACATTTTTTGGCTTTGTGGATGTAAAACACGTGATGATCGTGTGATAGAAAATTTATTTCTGGAATTCTACATGTACTTTTTTGTCCATAGGTCAAAGAATGGACCAGTCAGAGATTATGAATCTAAAAGCATGTATAGATTAGTGTTAAATTAATTTTTTTTTTTGACGATAAAGTGTTAAATTAATTATATCATTAGAATAGTAGTAGTAGTTTTACTATACCAGGATAATATTATGCCGACGCTTGACATTGTAAAATATAAAACGGGTCTTACAAATTTTTGACATTCAAGGTTGATGAGTGAATATACGCACAGAAAAAAATAAGTCGCATGTGACGACTGATTTTTAATTAACATAGCTTAATTTGATGATTATAATAAATAAAGAGTAGATAGGGATAGCTAAACTTAAACCAGCCGGGGCAGTCGTCAATTGTTACTTAATTTTGTTTTCAATGAAATCTATTCGTTTTCTAACTAATTAAGAAATAATGATTTATTTGATACAAGTCGTCGTCACATGCGACTTATTTTTTTCTGTGCTTAAAAACTGATAAGATGGAATAGACACCGACATAGTTTGAACTTTTGTATAAACCGATGTCGACTGACCGAGGAATATTGTATTTTTGTAACGCCATTGTCAATATGCATAACATACTATAATTTTTTTTTGGGTCAAAATATACTATGACTTTTTTTAAAAATGTAACTAATACATGAGATGAGATGGTTAAATTAACAAACAGATAAGTGTAATTAATACATGAGAGTAACATCTTTGTTCTTGTGGTTCTTTTTCTTAATGATTTACAAAATAGTTTTGGGGAAAGTTTTATGAAGACGTAAGATGATGAAGAGATGTATATAGATGACAACTCAGAATAAAACAAATATATTAGAGACAAAACGGTCCAAAGGTTACAAAAGATACGCAAATAAAGTTACTTTTTCACTACGTTCCATTCCATTCCATTCCATCATCTCTTCCGTAATATCGACATGGCTACAGTCCTGTTGCATGAAAAATCATCATATCTTTTGAGTTTACAAAACGAAGAAACAAAAATAATAATATTAACAAAAAAGACTTTTTTTCTGGTCCAGATCGATGTTACTAGATAAGTTTTTGTCAAAGATGTTGCTAGATAAGTTAGTCGTACAATTTTGGGAATTTAACGAAAATTGCTTTTTTACTGGCAAAAGAGGAAACGTAATGCATATTACTGGTATTTTACAAATACTCGTGTCATATTATAACTGTGATATGTGAATAACTCCGAACTATTTAATTAGTAAGTAGTCTAATTATTTTACAAATAAAATACTCGTGTGCATTCGTTGACTTTTTGGTATGAATTACAAAAGTAATGAGTTACCACAATTTGATTACATAAAATACAAAGGAATAAAATTTGTATTTTTCAAACACATTTATAATAAGATCCACAGATGAAACAACTAAAGAAAGTTAGATTATTAGATCTATATCGTCAAAGCAATTTGTTAGTTGATTATCTACTCTTGTTAAGACCAGATAAAATAAGTAAAAAATTGTTCCACATTACATAAGCGTGTGTCGTGGATCTCAACCCAACATTTGACTAATTGAAACAATTAAAAAATGAATTATCAAAATTCGACAGATCTAGAGTGGATCTCGAACTTACTTATTTGTAGGTTAATGTGAAGTCGTTGTCGTTCCATTAATGTCAGTGCCCTATTTCCTAACCTCACTACGCTAGTAGTGTACGCTCTTTCTTACTCGATATTAGTATTACTGTAATTTTTTTTTCCTACATTTTAGCACGAATTGATTTTATTTTAATTACTTAGGTTATAGCACAAGTGGACTTTGGTTCAGTGCTTAAATAATTTGAATTACAACAACTTTTGTATATTATTAAAGTACCAACAAAAGGCGATCATAATTCGTAACTAGTAACCGTAGTTGGGGACAAAAGTCAAACGACTTCGCTACGTTACGTATTTGCCAATTCATATACACGCTGTCGGAACTAATTATGTATATACAGTACGCAACTTTTTAATTACACTTTTGTATTTTTTTCAAGTACTTTTTTTTTGAATTTTGTCGTTTTCACTCTACTCTATTTTATTTTGTTTTTTTTCCTCCATTATTAAATTATTTATGTCGGTATTTTTCAGATGAACTTTTCTTTAAATGTCAATGAACTAAATCATAAGCGCAAGCATAAAAATGGTACGCTTTATACGCGTTTTTGTTTACCTTATGAATTTGTATCCAAACCAATAGTATACTTAAACTGACTAATGATTGACGTTTGGTAATAATGTTCATAAGTCAAAAACAAAAAATCATAATCGTCCATGCGTCTTTTTAAAAACCTTTTACCCTTTTAATCACGGGATATTTTTACAAAATACGAAGTTGCTCTTTATGTACCATGTATATTATAACTATATAAGATATTCGTCTGTGTGTGACGGTAGATCTGGACGACATAGTATGGGTCATTTTGTCTTGGCTTGCATCACTTTTCAGAGTTATGATAAAGTGTCCACAGTTATGGACTATAGTATATTACATGCACGTCCCAGCCTCCCAGATTTATTATTATGTGACAATTTACCTCGTAAAAGGATATATCTTTAAAAACTAGGTTTTTTTTTCCTTATCTTGCTTTACAGCAGAAAAGTCGGTTAATCATGAGTTCATGACGCGTCGTAGTGCAAGCCCAGACATATCCACAAGTGAAGTGAAAATTTGAAAATATTATAAATTCAAAGAAAGTAATGAACTTTTTTCTCAATATGATATTATGATTGACAAAGTTTCGGCCGGGGACTTGAAAACTATGTTCTTTATATCGAAATTATATATATATCACTATTGGATATCAGCAAACAAAGTTTTTTAAAATATGTAATTACCAGTTGCATGGAACAAAAGGAATTTCGCATTGTTCATATAAAAAAAACATCTTGATAGAAACTGGCACCTAATTTCCTCAACTAACTTGACCTTAAGTGCTACCAAATCCACCACTCTTTATATTATTTAATTAACGTAACTATACATCAAATTTCTGTTACGATATATATACAGGGCCGGCTCAAACTTTTCTTGCACCTTGTGCCAAAAAAAATTTTCTCCTAATTTACAGGTCTTATTTGTAGATTTTCAGTATTTTGAGGTTTTTTTGTCAAAATATGAAACATTGAAAGCCTAAAAACCTTATAATTTTTTCTAAAATATTGTGATATGGTGCAAATGCACTTTGTGCACTGGGTCAGCGCCGGCACTGTATATATATATACACGTAAAACCAGTGGAATCGCACTGTACGTCGATAAAGATTTCGATGAAGTACACATATTACTGGCGATATATAGATATTACAATTCGTCTGAGGAATAAATGATTTCGGTGGATAAGAAAAGATTGGATTATTTTTGTTTTAGTGGCGACAAGATCAGACTTATCATTAGTAAAAACTATTCGATGTATACCATATAAGAGTTAGAATATACAGCGGCCAGAACAAAGGCTTCATTATTGTCCACTCGAATCCAAGAGTGTTAACTCAAAGTCGACATTTCGTTTTCCAGAAGTTGATGGCTATCCATCTTTTGTCCCCTCATGTTGAGATTATGAAGTTTTGTTTTTCTTTTGACAAATTAGATATGTAAAACCAAAATTGCATTGAAATTTAAAGATATAAACCCGTTTTATGGCGAGACTTGTGTCTTGACTCTTGTCATTTAAAACGCCAAGAGAATGATCAACTATATGATGTCTATATATGACTGAAATCGTAATAGGAAAACGAAACGCTAGCTGGTTCTTGAACTATAACGTAAATCATTTTTAACTGTTAGACAACTATGAAATTATAGATGGGAGAGAATTATAATCCTAAGATAACGATATAAAGCACAAATCATAAATGATCAAATGGGAGATGGACCAAAGAGAAAAGGGGCTTTTGCAAAATTCTCAAAGGAATAAATTATGAAATGAATAGTAAAAAAAAAAAAAAAAAAATATCAACAAAGGAATTCCATGTGACTTCTTTTAACATTGTGTTGGTGGGGGCTCCTCCTCCCTTCTTCTCCCTCTCTTTCTTTCACGTCAAATGTTATAAAAAAAGGCATTTGCGACAATATTACTCGCTTAATTAAGTTCCTCATGTGCAGCAGCACCACAAAACCACATGCCCATTGCATGTGTTGTTGATCTCTTATTATATATAAATCATCAAAACAAACCCCTTTTCTATCTCTAAAACCCGACCATTATATTGATGATTGTTAAACACTCAAGATGATGAAAATTAGAGTGGCTGGAACTGAAAGATTTTAAAACGAATGTATTATTGAAGATTTTTTTTTTGTTAAAGATTATTGAAGATTTGTTTTTGCATGGATATATATACCGAGGATTGAATTTTCGACTAGTTTGGGGGTGTGACGGCTTTCCCTTTAAACGTGTATAATAAGTTGTAGGGACGAATTTATACGTATGGAAAACTAAGGGGAACGAACATGTGAGAGAATTGAAGAGAGAGAGAGAGATAATGACTAATGAACTGGAGTTTTCAAGTGATTTAGATGGGTACCAATATCCTCATGCTTTTAACTTTATCTCTCTCGAATAATTTTGCATAATTGCTTCATGACGCCTTCATGACCATGACATGACTTGATTATGGATAAGCCACTTCGTCATCTGTGAAGAGAAAGAAAAAAACCTTTCGAACCTGGTGGGCTTCTTAGAGGCCCAATTTTAAAAATATAATGGATGGGTTTTTTCGTTTCATGAAAAAGAAAACCCAAAATTTAGGCCCTTTGTGTAATAAGTACTACACATGGGAAAAAAAAAAATCAGTGGGGCTTGATATAAAAAGGCAATGGGGTGAGAGAGGCTCGAACTCTCGACCTCAGGATCACTCAGTAGCTATGAGACCTACGCGCTAGCCAACTGCGCCACCACCCCAGATGTCTTTTCTTTCAAACTCTATATTAATAACTTATTAACAATTAATTAAGCATAGGTTATACGATTGAATCCAAATAAATTGGAATGTTTGTAAAGTTGGTATTTTAAAAATCAGTGATCGACGGACGAGGCTATTTTTTTGCACACACAAGTCAAGAAGACAACGAAGTAGAAAGCAGTTGAAGCGTGACAGTAAGTCCACGTGGAAGGGGTGCTCGAGACAGTTCATCGGAATCTCTCTAACTGTCTCTCTTCTTTGCCACGTTCGTTGCCTTGGCTCCACTTTGCTCTTTACCTGTCTGTCTGTCTCCTTATTTTGATTTTTTTTTTTTTTTTTGATTTTTTGTATTAACCCCAGTTTATAGAAACAATAAACAAAAGAACAATCTGTGTTTCAAGAATATCCAAAGACTTGCAAGAAGTCTATATTTGATTAAGTATATATAGTAGTTAAGAAATGGATGAATAATCAGGCATGGATATTTGTGTGCTCGCGCTGGTACACATTTTAAACAAAATATATATTTGCTTGTGGATCTATAAGAAAAGCCTTTCGCTAACTTGGTTATGACATACACAAAATCGAATAGTTCTATTATACCAAATTAATTATAAGGATACAAATTCAGCATATAGTAGGGTGGACTTAGTGGATATATATATAAGAAAAGCGAAAAAGGGGTTTAAAAATGATGATGAGGAATAAGGATGGTCGTGCGTGCGTGCGTCTATCAAAGCTGCTCTGCAATGAGCTCATCTCATGTAATACTTTACAACATGTAATTTATGTCTTCTATCTTCCTGTTCAAACTACACTACACCCATATATACTTACATTCATATATCTTATATTAGCACATATATAGAATGTACTATTTTAGAGACCAAAATAGTTAGACAATTCAATCGATAGCGCTGCTTGAGAAGAAAAATGTAAATAGAAAGCGTTACTACAAATATATGATTCTTTTTTTAGCTAGGGGTCTAGGATATTCGACTAAATATAGAGATTAATGGTTTTTTTTTCTTTCTGACGGCGTCAAATGTTTTAATAGTTCTGCATATTACTTTTGTAACAACACAATATCATGTCTTCATTATGTGACGAATATGGAAACGGCAAGGTTTTGTTTGCATCGTTTAATTTCTCAGTTATATATTTTACAGGCCAAAGTATTTTTTTATTAATGAAAATAGTATACATTTTTAAAATTTAATGGCTAGTAGGGGCCACTTAGCTTTTATATATGCGAAGAACTTCGCATAAACAATTTAGATCTCTAAAACAAACAAATTAGATAACTCAATGGTCAGAACTCAGAAGTAACAACAATGTCAACATTTCATCTATGTCAAACGTTTATATTTTATTATAGTCATAATAATCCCCGGGTGATATGTATATATGAGGTCATCGTTAAGAGAATATATATAGGGTAGAGAAGATTAGTGTGATTAGAGTCGTCTCATATAATCTGAGAATGTAAAATTCGGATTATATATACACCAACTAACGTGGCTTGAAACCATATGTATAAAGCATTTAAATAAGGAATAAGTAAAGACCATGTATTTAATATTGCACTAGACATGATATATTATGGCTGATATATATAACATGACTACATGATCAAAACAATCATAGTTTCATAGTTGTAAATATGGAGGATGAGAAATCTTTAAAGGGATCTATCCGAAAGTCAAGAGCGTCTTCGTCAATATTTTGATTAATTTTTCTTATATGGTTTGGTGGAAAGAATAATGGACTTCCACTAATCATGAAGACTCATTAACAAAATCTGTTTGGCTTAATCATTAAAATAAACTAGGTAAACAACCCGCACATAGTGCGGATAAATCAATTCAAATAAAATTATTATGAGTAAAATTATTATTTGAAATCTAAGATTCGTTTGTATAAAACAAAATATGTAACTAATTTTTTATTATTTAATTTTGTGACTATTTTGTTTAAAAATACAAAATATTTGAATGTAATTTTAACGTGGTGAAGAAATTTGTATGGACTTTATTTTAATAAAATATGAATAATTATCAATTTAAAAAAATAATTTGTTGTTTTTTAAAGAATAGTAATGTAGTTTCAAATTAAATGGCTACAAATAGTTTTAATTTATGTAATGAATTTTGATTTAAATCTATAGTAGCATAGATATAATTAGTATAATTAATAAGGGTTATTTGTTAAAATATGTTTCGAGCTCTCTGGCGACGACACATCAACATTTTTTCGAGAATGTTTCTCTATTAATATATAGAGGATATATGATATTTGACACACACACATACACACTTTACATCGTTTTTGACAATATGATTGAGTGCATATATATATATATTTATTTGTGGAATATGAAGATCGGGTTGTCAGTTAGCTATATACATGTCATTCTTTATGATAATATACCCAAATAAGATTATGGAATCACGAAATTATGCCCAATAATTATACGGAAATAAATCTTCGAATTTATAATTATATAAGTATATGAAAAATCTAAATTGTAAAAAAGAATGTAATTCTAAAATCCAGACTGTTCTTTTGTCCGTCCGTCTATAGCTTTCCAGTAAGCTAATGATTAAAGGAAAGGTTAAGTACATGTTAGCATGTGAGAATAAGGAATAAGTCCCATTATTCAATAGAAAAAAAAAATATAGATATATGCATTTAAGTTGATACTGAAAGTATATATTAATTAATTTCATTGTGAAAAGATATAAAACTGTCATCAGTGTATGAATCACACGAAACCTACAGAGACAAGCAGGAGGAAGAGAACAAGAGACCAACTCAAAAGAGAACATGGGAAATGATTAAACAAACTGTATGAAACTTATCAAACAACTGTATAGTTTTGACATAATCTGCATATTATTAAATGTACTCTAAGGAATTAAGATAATTTATCTATAAATCACCCAAAATTTGGATGACAGATAAAAAACATTAAAATATCGAATATATATTTCTAACGATGACAGAAGACAGTATTAAATATATTTTTTTAAAAAAAAAAATTTGATTGAAAATGTAAGATTCAGTATTAAATAAAAGTTCATTTCTAATACAATCAAAACCTTTTTTGAGATTTTTTAAAATCAAGCATTATACTAACTAAAACTTAATAGAAATCAATCACACTATCTTGTTAACTATATATATACCTTGATAAGATATAGTATAGTTAAGAAATAATAAAATCTTTGATTAATACATAAATAATTAGATACACCAGAGTAACGTCGTTATAACTAAAAAGAAGATATCAAAATATATATTATGGAGAAGAAAAGTTGTGGAGGAGCTATAATGTTAAAACCTGGCAAATTAGACAGCGAAGACATACTCAAGTGCTGCCTTGTCACACTCTCTCTCTCTCTCTTCTTCTTCTTCTTCTTCTTACAAAACCCTCCAATCCCAATTCTTATACTTCCCCAAAACAATCTTTTATATCTCTCTGTCTCTCTTCTCTCTCCCTCTCCGTATGTGTAGGGTCGGAGTCAAATACGACACTGTTTTAAGGGTTGCAATTTGCAACCTTTTGATTGGTCTCTCTTCTCTTTGCCCAACCAAAAACAACCTTTGATGATATAAAGATCAGCCAACTTTGTCCATTCCAAATCTCTTTCCTTTTTCCCCTAATGTTTTAGACAATCCCACTTTCCATATTTATTTATTTTATTAATTTCTATTTGTTTTTGGGGTATATATCATCATCATCATCATTGGAGAACTCCATATATTTGTTGATCGTGATATTAAATTAAATAAATGTCTCAAACGAGCTATTACCGATCACCGTTCGGAGACACGACTTACACCAAAGTGTTCGTTGGAGGATTAGCATGGGAAACTCCTACGGAAGAAATGCGTCGTTACTTCGATCAGTTCGGGGAGATTCTTGAAGCCGTCATCATCACCGATAAAAACACCGGCAAATCTAAAGGCTACGGATTCGTAAGTTCCTTTTTTTCTCTATCTTTCTTTTGTTTCACGTTTTTGAAATTAAGGGTTTTATTTGCTAAATTTCTCCGATCATCTTTAATTTAATTAGGTGACCTTCCGGGAGGCAGATTCTGCGACAAGAGCCGTCGCTGATCCAAATCCTGTGATCGATGGGAGAAAAGCTAATTGTAATATTGCATCTTTTGGAAGGCCTCGACCATCGCCGCCTCGAGGTTTGTTTCTTCTTAACTTGAGATTACTCCGTAAAATCTTTTTATTTTCATGAGTTTTTAATATGATCATGACATATTATTATTGGTTTGGTTAGTTATCAAGATTTTTTTTAAGGTTTTTTTGATAGTCTAAAGCATTAGTTGTACATTTCTCAATTATGTTATGTGTGCGTACGTAGTGTAACCAATCAAATCCAATTTTTGAGATGGTGAATTACTAGTTTTTAAAACTTGATCCATGAGCAATGTACTTAGTTTTCAATCGTTTTGTTTACTATTTCTGTATAGGACGAGGACAAACAGGAAGTCCGAGTCAATACCAAAGTGGAGGACCATCAGCCTATACCGGGATGGCTGCACCGCTGCCACCGGCTGCAGCTGGCCAGCTCATGTATCCCTCCTACGGGTAAGCTAATTAAAGGCACTAATTATTTAAAACCCCAAGGATTTAGTTAAGAGATACTTATAAATGTTTCGCATAGATAAGGACATGGTCCATTGCGATAGAAATGGTAGGAGACAATTTAATGCGTCAATCGGGCCACTTGTTGTCAGGCTGTAAATATGATAACATAAATATGTACATTAAAAAAAAAAAAAAATCCTTGCAATGAATTTTATAATTGTTCGTCTTCAAAATTATAGTCGTCGCATATATATGTTGAGAAAACCCTTATCGTGCAAGACTGTAATACTAAAATGAAGGTTTATTTATAAATCTGTTTTAAGTTTAATAATAAACAAGTAGAATTTGTATTTTCGGAGGAATATTATAAATTTTTCTAATTTTGTTTTTACAGAGAATCATTCAATTCTTCGTATTTTTTTCAGGTACACCTATAACCCTGATCAATTTGGGTACCACCAAGTAAGTCTCTCTTTCTCTCACTGACATATACATACGCAGCATGAAAAGCAAAACCGAATTTAATCATGAAGTGCAAGATATGAAATTAATAATAGATTTTACGTACAAAACGTATCTTGCACATGTCGACCACTTACATAATGCATGAAAAACACTAGCACATGCATGTTTGTTGTAAACATAGACACCCATTATGATGATCATATATACATGCAGCAGGCACTGTACAACACACAGTTGCAGCAAGCTCAGTACTATCAGCAGCAACAGCAACTATATGGAGGGGGAGCAACATCACCATCATCATCAGGAGCAACCATCATGCCTTCTCCTTATTATTACGGATATTCTCTTCAAGCCCCTAGAGTACCATACCAACATCATCATCATCATCTTCCTCAACCATATAATCCTCAACAACAGCATCAACGGTTTTCTTCTCCCTCTTTCCTCGTTTACCCATCCAATTCCTCTTTTGCCCCTCCTCTCCAAGGACTACTCTCTTCTTCCACCGGTACGTACTTACCTCCTTCTTCGACTCTTTCTCTTATTTTATTTTAATGTTTCTTAGGAATCTTACGTACATCTAAAATAAGATAGTACGTGAATATATGTAACATGTGTTAGTCCACTCATACTAATTAGTATTAGAAACTCATATAAACATGTATATCATTTCAAAACCCTAGATTGTCAGTCCAAAAAATGTCATTCAGCTCGAGATGATTAGAAAAACCGTCATATTCCAAAATACATGTTAGAAATCGCACATCTTAAATAAGTTGCGATCTACAGTAGTAAATATGTGACATAGATAGATCATCAATTGATTAGCAACTTAACGTTAATAAATTGTTTGAATAAATGATCGAACGACATGTCTATCATCACGTGTAGTTGCATTAATCATTCATGCACTGCACGTAATTGATCCTTCATGCTGTCTTAAACTCGAAAAAGAAACCAATAAAATAAAAGTTATGCACTCTTAAGAGAAAAGAAAAAAGAAAGGGGGGTTTTGGGTTGAAATGGAAAAGAAAAGGAGAGTGAATGATTGGAGAGAACAGTGAATAAAGGATAGCATGTGGAGTGAGCTGTCTATTTCAATTACATTGGTATATGTGTCTCTTCTATCATCTGTCAATTTGGTCGCCAATTGTAATGCCAGTGAAGCCACCATACACTGACAACATCTACAACACTAACGTATAATGTATATGCATTTTCGTTTTGGACACTCTCTGTGTGCTGTGTGTGTCTAAAATCCAACATTTGATCATTGCATTTGTCACCATTTTCAGTATAATTGATTGGTTTAGCTGAATGATTGTACTCAAACTACATATTTATTTTGAGCTAAATCAAATTAAGTTGCAATATTAGTACTGTATAACATTCAGTATAGTTGTCAGATTTTTATCCGGATATATAATTATATTTTTATGGCCTTTTCTTTTTCTCTAGAATCTGAAGCAGTACCACAACAAGTATCAACATCATCAGCAGAAGGCGAAGCAACAACAACTGCTCCTGAAATTACAGCCAGCAGCAACACCAAAGAACCTATTTCAAGTTCTTGATCTTTCTTTCTCTCTCACATTTCCCAATTTGTACAATCTTCACATTTTTACCCCTCTCTCTCTCTCTATCTATCTCTGAGAAAACAAGAAAAAACAGCTAATTCATTTATTTCTCAACCAGAGCTATGACTTGAGCCCCAAGAAGACGACTCA
>NC_025693.1:31833884-31851397 GCF_000633955.1 Camelina sativa
GCTTTGTCCTTTTTTTTTTTTTTTTTTTTTTCTCTCTTCTGACGGAACATATATAAATTGAGTTTCTTCATATTCATTTTTTTTTACTCATTTATATCTCATAATCTCGACTTTATGCTCTATATATTTTACACCTTTATATCCTCTAATTTTCTTGGGAATTTCAATGTGGATATAAATTGTCTGATACTCTGATCCAACTACGAAAAAAAAAACTATATAAATTACAAGCACATTTTCAATTGTTGTTTATATACAATACAACCACGTCTACCGTACTATTTGATTAATTTCATTTAAAGCCAGCCCAAGCGATACTGAGAAAATTGGGCCATTTATAATAGGCCTTTGAATACGTTAAAGCCCAATTACATCGATCTAATTTGACTTGACTTTATCAACCACCGTCTCAAAAATTAACGTGACGATGATCCCAACGGTGGCGCCGAAGCTTCTTCCGCGAAGCGCCGCCACTCAACCACCTTCACTCCGTCCATAAGTTCCTTGAAGACCAGGTCCCTCTTCACTAACTCGCCGATCTCCATCCCTATTCCCCAATCCTCGCAACAGAACTTTCGAATTCGTCAACTGACCGGCGAAGAACGGCCAACAGATCATCGGGACACCAGCGAACACAGTCTCCAACGTAAAATTTGTACTTCTGCGCTCAGCTCTCCTGGAAACTTGTCTCAGACTCATCATCTCCTCGCCGTGACGTGACATCTTCTTTTTTTTTAAGTGCTTCTCTGTTTCTGACTTGAAAAAGAACCGCCATAAAAAAAAAAAAAAACAATAAAGGTAATTTCCTTTATTAATTACTTGCTCCTTTTAGGAAAATGATAGATATATAATATAGCTTCCTTCACCTTAATAATTAATTTATTATTATTAAATTTAATCATATTAGTAAAAAGGTAAATATATTATGTTACCGTTGTGATGATATATAAAGAAAATAAAAAGGAAAGGTTTTTTTTTTTTTTTTTTTTTTTTTGAACAACCAATAAAAAGGAAAGGTATCTCTTAAAATTTCCTAAAAGATATATTATGTGATCGTTGCGATTAATTAATTTCCTTTTTGTTCTTTCTTTTGAAAGCCATGGAGCAGAAAGATCAAAGGCGTACTTAATGTTTGAGTCTGACAAGAAGAAGACGGAGCCCTCTTCGGATCTCTTATAACGGTTAGCTTCTTTCTGTTCGCGAGCTACTACTCCTGTTTCGTGTCTCACGTTTTTTGAATTAATTCTGTGAACCCCCGATTCTAAAAGAGTTATTTGCTTTGAATCAGATAACTCTTGAGAAAAACGCTGAGGTTTACTTCTCCGTCTCCCCCAATTTGACAAGAAGATGATGTTTATGATCTTCTAATAATTGAGTCAACTTCTGAAGGTGAATGAATGAATGAATGGGCAAGTGAGGACACTTTCGTGCATAACAAGACTTCGCTTTTAGTACCACAAGAGAGGTAGAGGTATAAGCAGGTTCGTGATAATCGTCTTTAATTTGATCTTTTGTTTTGTTTTGTTTGTTTTACTACAAGTCTACAACGTTGTTGTTGGTAATTGGTATGGTATACGTTTTATGTAAATGTAATGTGCCAATGCCATGACATTTTATATTCAAAAAGTAAAAATGTCCTTATCCATAACATATTATGCCNCCTTTCTTCCTTTTTTTTTTTTTTTTTTTTTTTTTTTTGCAGTTTTCATTTTCTAAACGACAGTAGAACTCTTGTTTTGTTTTTGATATAACGTTCAAAAGTGGGGAGTAGTTTTGTAGTTTGAATTGATTTGATTTGTTTTCCACTCATATAGCCAAAAGCTGTATTGACAAGTTTGATTGTTATTGTTGTTTTCTTGTCGGCAATTGTATTGAATAGTTTCTTTCATATGAACGTTTCTTTTATATATACCAAACTAAAATATTATAATTATCTATATAGTTCTGTAAAAATATCCAGATTAAGGAGACGAAAGATGATTATAGATATATATTTTCTAGATTAAATCAAATTTTTTTGGGTTAGATCCAATAATTATACTTGATCCATTAGGCTTTCAACCGTATTTATAATGGAAGCCTGAAGGAACCGAGGTGACACTTGCTATAGTCGTTACTCTTTCAGTAATACACAAACAGCTCCAGCAGTATTTATTCCTTTCAGAAAATACTCATATACGATGTTATCATCGTAATACACACTTAAAAGGTTAAACATACATTTAACATAAGAAATGAAAACACCACAGAAAAGTTGCAATATCTGTAATAAAGCAAGCACTTATTATTCGTCATACGTTGTCTTTTTAATTTCCACTTTATAAACGGATCCCCCCCCCNCCCCCCCCCTCCTCACACCACTAGTGCCTTCAAATCATCGTCTGTGACTCTCTGAAATTTTTAATTCGCATTTTATGTTATTACATCATACACAATATAAAAAATCATTTGGAAGTTAATCATAGCGGACATGTTATATGAAAAAAGTTTAAAATAGAAACCTTTTTCTGCTTGGTTAAATCCCTGAATCGTGAGAAGATGTCTTTCAACTTCTCATCACCGATGTCATATCCCAACTGTGAGAGTAATAAATTAACACAATGCTTCATCAAATTAATATTGATATCTTATCTGATATACATGATCATTAGTATATAATTAAAACGATTCAATCATATAGGGTACCTCTTTGAGCCTATCTTTAATAGCATGGCGTCCACTACATATAAAAGACAGAATTAGACAACGATCCGTCATTTTGGTAAAATAACGTTATTACGATCTACTTAAATAACTTGATGTGAAAGAAGTTATATAAAGATCATAAAAATCACGTAATAGAATAATAATCTCTTCACCGAAAGAAATTATAAAAATTAACAAGATTAGTTACCTAAGCTTTCCAAGAACAAGGCCAGAATTTTTAGATGTGACGATCCCAATATCTTCTGGTGATAAAATCTCATATGTACTCCGATTTTTTAATATTCCATCCTGCAAATGTTTTGAACAAATCATTCTTGTATCTAATTATCTTATGTCAAATATATTTAATATTTAATAAATCTCTTATGTCAAAAAGAAACCAAAAACACAAAGTAACCTGGTGAATGCCGCTTTCATGAACAAAGCAGTTGTCTCCAACTATGGGCTTATGTGCTTGAACATACATGCCGGTATGCTCTTGAACCTGCCGACGAATTTACATAATCGACACTAGTATTATCATTATAAAGGCCAAAAAAACTAAGCAAAATTATTCTTTACATGACAAGATATTTCAATTTCAATTTGTATATGGAAACTTACCATCTTGCTAGTTGCCATAATTTGGCGTGTGTCTATATTTGTGTAAACACCACCCAGCACATATGGTCCTCGACATTTCAATGCCATCACGACCTGCATATAACCTTTTTGTGTGAGTGATGGATCATGGTTCAAAGATAAGACCGCTTGGATAAAGCCATAACGATACACAGCCAGCAGCAGTGGCAGACCATAATATTTTTTACGGAAGTCATAATATAATTTTAGTCTTAAAGTTATCAAATATAATTGTAATTTGTATACTACGTAAATTAAACATAGAAATTATTTTATGTTTTAGAAAATTAAGATTAGACCACATAATAGTAGAATTTTTTTATAGTTTACAATATAGAGCAAAAAGATAGTCTCGCCAAAAACTATAGTTCTCAATAATCGTTATATTTTGTATGCTATATATAAAGCTAATAAACTATATATAGGTCATGATTTAAAATTTTCTAGACAGATTACGTTATTTATATAAAAGAGGATACCAATAAAAATCAGTGAAAAAAGAATGCAAAAATCAAAACTATACGACTAATTGTTAAGTTGGACTATAGTAAAAAAGAATTTTACACACACACACACACACAACTCATGTTGATAATGATGATATCAACTCATGTTGGAGTGGGAATTTACCTCTTCAAGCGCCGCATTCCCACTTCTTTCACCTATTCCGTTGATTGTTACTTCGACATGTCTTGCTCCCGCACATATGGCCTATATATATATATATATATATATAGAATAGAATAAATCAAAACCATTGTTCAACATGTTTTTGCCACCTTGAGAATCGTATATTTGTATGGAACTTGTGTAAATTTAATCTAATACATATATAAAAGAGAGTTAATTACGTACAGCGATTGTGTTGGCGGTAGCAACACCAAGGTCGTTGTGACAATGAACACCGTAGATAACGTTTTCAATTCCCGGAGTGTTTTCTTTGACATAGGTCACTAGTTCTGCCATTTCTTGCGGCATGTTAACCCCTACCGTGTCCGCGAAGCCCACTGTAGATGCACCCTCTTTTATTGCTACTCCCAAAAGCTTACATAGAAAGTCCTTATCCGTTCTGAATCACATGAAGACAAGTATTTTAAAATCCAAATATATATATATATATATATATATATGTGACATATTTTTATGGTGAGCTCATGAATGAAATGGTGTGTGCATGTAAAAAGTTGTTATAATTAAAAGAAATCAGATATATGTATGTATTATAAAGGTTGTAAAGATATGGACCTGCCGCCGTCTTCGGAACCGAGTTGGATGTCAGTGAAGCCTATGCTTTTAGCGAACCTAATGCTAGTCGTAACCATCTCGATCACTTCTTCTCTAGTCTTTTTCAACTTATATTTCATGTGAATGTCACTAGTAGATATGAATAAGATTATCCTCGGCCTCTTCGCATACTGCAACGCCTCCCAAGCCGCCTTGATGTCTGATTCTTTGCATCGTGAGAGGCCGCATATCACCGGGACGTAACCTGTCTCCTCATCCACCTAAAGCAAAACAACAATATAGTTTCAGAATAAAAAATCATTTTACAATCATTTAATATAAGTGAAGGGAAACAAAGAAACAAACCTCGTTCCCAACAGTCTTGGCGATGGTTTTGATGGTTTCTACCTCTTCCTCAGACGACCCCGGGAAACCAACTTCCATCATGTCTACTCGGAGTTTAGCGAGTTGCCAGGCAATCTCTATCTTTTGCGGTGGAGTAAGGGCTGCACCGGGAGATTGTTCCCCGTCACGAAGCGTCGTGTCCAATATACGCACATATTTACTGTCGGGTAGCTTGTTCGGTAAGTACTCTGCACACCGTTTCACGATAGGTTTGACAGTTGCACTAGTTGCCGCATCATTTTTGGACACAAGGGAGCAACTTGTCGGCTTGTTGTATGGACGTGTCAGGCTGACAGAGGGCAGGGAAGATCCAATGGGTAACACTGATCGGGCAACCGCACTGGTGGGGATCGTACGAGGAGGTGACAGAGGTGGGGAAGCCATAACTATATGGAGTAGAAGAAAGAGAGAGATTTCGATTTGCTTTGGAGAATTGTAGAGCAGATAGTGAGGGGAGTTGTTGCGCAATGATGATGGAATACATATCTCTATTTATAGGCGCAAAATTATATTCCTTTTTTTTTTTTTTTTTTGAAACAGGTTTGCAAAATTAAAGCACAATTATATTCTTGAATTTACTTATATGATAACAAAAGTACAAAACATTTGATATTTTTATGAAGTGAGTTACGCTTTGTCATTAGCTATCCGGACATATAATTTTTAATTATGAGAAAACTGCAACATTTTTGGTAATTATCACGAGTATATTGAATTCTAAAGATAGTTATAATATTTAAAATATTTTGCGTATATAATAATCATAATATATATTATATATAACATACGTTAAACGAAAATGTTAATTCTCATGTTTTCTATGTGTAAATTAACTTATCAAATTCTTTTATATATCTCTCTCTCAATATGAATATAATTAACAAATGTATAAGTTGGTGGACCGCAAAGGACAAGTATAAAAAAGATCGCGAATCATATAGCATATGGAAAAGAATGAAAAAAAACTATGGCAATCTCTCATCAACACCGTCGATCTACTCTCAATGTTTTTAGATCGGTGTATGTAAATAAATTATGGGCAAATCTGTTCCTAAAAGATTGAAAGCACTTACATAAAAAAGAGTCCTTAACGAATAAAATATTATCTAATTGTGGAAAATGTAGCATCTATCAACGACCCCAGAATAAAAAGTAAGAGTTAAATATTGAAGACTCTATCTATTTAATTAACACTTAACAGATAGCACATATTAAAGAAACGTGGTAAGCATCTCCAAGTAGGTGAAGTGTGTATTAAAATATTAGCATTCTCTGTGTAAAAAAAGCTCCTTGATTGTTTTTTTTTGGATATTTGTAATTACTGTTGGGATTTGATTTTCAGAAAATGATTTCAAATTATGGTTCCTATATTATAATATCCTTGAGACCTTGACTAACTATGATTACAGGATCCTCTCTCTTTTTTTAATTACTCTTCTTAAGAAACGCGATTATGGGTCTGCCAAATTATGGATCCTACGTGGCCGTTTCTCGTAAAAGCCCATTTTATTTTCAATATCGTGAATCCTGACACTTACTGCCTAAAAAGGCCACAAGGCCCACAACTTAGAGAACGTCATCGTTTTATTTATGTAGGTTCTCGAGTTTTTCTTTTACGTTCTAGATTAAAAAAAACGCGTTTCCGCGTTTTATCCCTTTACAAAACAAATTTCGCGTAAGCTAAACGCGATGAACCTTCTTCTTCTCTCATCAGATTCGATCGTTGAAACGACGTCGTAACTCGTAAGCGTGAGTTCGATATCGTTAAACGCGTACAACGTGCGCCAAGGCCTTTACGCGCACTCGGTGACCCACACCACGACGACGACGAGACTCGGGAATCGGAATCATCACCCCCCACCGCAGTCTGAGACTAGAGAGGAAGGAAGAAAAGAATCAGATCTTCAGAGAGAATTCGAAATTTGGTTGAAGCTGTATATCAAATGACGACGTTGGGACAGAGAGATCGTCGACCAGAGGCTCTCGGTAGTCTCAGTGTCCTCCCAGATGAAACCATCTGTGTTCTTCTCGAATACCTTGATCCCCGAGACATCGCTCACCTTGCTTGCGTCAGCAGGTTAGATCAATTCGCGTTTTGATTTCAGGACGTTTATGAGAAATTGTGATTAATAGGTGTTTATGTGTATGTTTGATTTTGGTAGTGTTATGTATATTCTGTGTAACGAAGAACCATTATGGATGAGCTTGTGTCTCAGAAGAGCTAAAGGTCCTCTTGACTACAAAGGTTCTTGGAAAAATACTACATTGCATCTGTAAGTACTTTTTGGAATTTATGTTCAGTGAAACAATTTGGCTAATGTTGACAGTTTCAGACTCTCTCCTTGGAGTTGTTGTGCTTTATGTGAAAAAGTGTTGATTGATTGGTTTTTTTGATATTACAGAGAAGGAGTTGCTCCAGAAAATGACGCTTACAAGAGACCTTTGCATTTTGATGGTAATTCCCGCTTGATGCATACTTCACTCGTTCAAGATTTTTTCTGTTTATATGCTCACGTGATGATCTCATTTTTGGTTCTGCTCTTGTGCAGGATTCAATTCGTTGTACTTGTATAAACGATTCTATAGGTGTAATACATCTCTTGATGGGTTCTCGTTTGATAATGGCAATGTCGAACGTAGGAGAGATATCTCTTTGGATGAGTTTTCCAAGGAATACGACGCCAAGAAACCTGTAAGTTCCAATCTTTTTATTCATGTGTATAGTACAAGGTTTATTATGTCTTGTTGTGGCTAGTAAAAGAGATTTTAATCTGTTAGAAATTTCCAGATATGTGAATTTTTTTGTGATGTTGTTCCTGTCTATTGGTTTAGGTTTTGCTTTCTGGCCTTGCTGATTCTTGGCCAGCCAGTAATACGTGGACAATCGACCAACTAGTAGAGAAATATGGTGAAGTCCCGTTTAGAATATCTCAGAGGAGTCCCAACAAAATTTCCATGAAGTTTAAGGATTACATCTCATATATGAAACTCCAGCGGGATGAAGATCCTCTATACGTTTTTGACGACAAGGTACGAGAAACAGTTTTGTAACTTTATACAAAACTTTCTTCTCATCAGGGATAGAGTTGTAGCATAACCCAAACTTCTTAGTGAAAATATTTGGCACTTGGATTTAAGGGTTCAACATTTCATGTAGTTCGGAGATGCTGCTCCTGAATTATTGAAAGACTATAGTGTGCCTCATTTGTTTCAAGAAGATTGGTTTGAGATCTTAGACAAAGAAAGTCGTCCACCATACAGATGGCTTATAGTTGGTCCGGAGAGGTCTGGTGCATCTTGGCATGTCGATCCAGCTCTTACCAGTGCCTGGAATACCCTGCTTTGTGGCCGGAAAAGGTAGACACTTTTGAGGACATATATACATCAATTTATTTTCCTTTTTCTGCGCTAAGTTCTTGTTTCCTGCAATATTACTTTTTATTGCTTCACTGGAATTGGGTGATACTATATTCTGAGCCTTGATGTCATTGTGTTATAAATAGGTGGGCATTGTATCCCCCTGGAAAAGTGCCTCTAGGTGTTACAGTTCATGTAAATGAAGATGATGGTGATGTCAGCATCGATACCCCCTCATCTCTGCAGGTATATTGCTGAACTGTTTAAGCATTTTCATTTTGATTGTTCTTTACTGTATCCCGTTGAAAGTTTTCTATCCATAAACAGTGGTGGCTAGACTATTATCCCCTCCTTGCGGACGAAGACAAACCGATTGAGTGCACACTACTAGCTGGCGAAACGATTTATGTTCCAAGTGGTTGGTGGCACTGTATCCTTAATCTTGAACCAACAGTGGCTGTTACCCAGAATTTTGTGAACAAAGAAAACTTTGGGTACGTGTGTTTGGATATGGCGCCTGGTTACCATCACAAAGGGGTTTGTCGTGCTGGCCTTCTTGCTCTTGATGATGGAGATTCAGAAGATTCAGAAAACGAAACAGACGAGGAAGACAACAATACTTTGAGCTATTCAGACCTTACCAGGAAAGAGAAGAGGACACGAATGAATGGAGGGACAAACACTGAAAAACACAAAGAGGATGCGAATGGAGTATCAAAGAGATACAATATGTGGAAGAATGGATTCTCGTATGATATTGATTTCCTTGCCTCGTTTCTTGATAAAGAAAGAGACCATTACAATTTCCCCTGGTCTATGGGAAACTCTGTAGGTCAACGAGAAATGAGAGCCTGGCTATCCAAGCTCTGGGTTCTGAAGCCTGAGATGAGAGAACTAATATGGAAGGTAAACCTAGTATTTGAAAATTTAGTTTTATAGCTTTATAAGTATCTCTCCATCATTACTCTGTGATTGCCGTGTTAGGGAGCAAGCATTGCTTTAAATGCTGAGAAATGGTTGCGATGTCTAGAGGAAGTATGCACTTTCTACAACCTGCCGTCAGTTACCGAAGAAGAAAAGCTTCCAGTTGGAACTGGCAGTAACCCTGTGAGTTGATTGTCTCTCTTAGAAAACTTTCTCAAAAAATGTTCCTCAATATTCCTCAATTATTTCACCAATCTGCTTCTGACGTCTCTTATTTTTCTGTCAGGTTTACCTGTTCTCTGACTATGCCATTAAATTGTTTGTTGAAGGAGGGCTGGAACAATCTATGTACGGTCTTGGAACTGAGGCAAGTAATATTTATACAATAATTTTGAGCACCCCATGGGAATTGTTATGATTGTAACTCTTTGTCTTCATTTGTGCAGCTTGAGTTTTATGACATTCTTGGCCGGGCTGATTCTCCTTTGAAAACACATATTCCTGATGTTCTAGCAAGCGGGATTCTTTTCTTCGAAAACGGATCTTACAAAGTTGTCCCTTGGGATGGCAAGAGAATCCCAGACATAATCTCTAGCTCCAATTTCGATTTTGACGCATCAATGTTGAACAGCGAATTCCCGTTTGGTATTTGGAACAAAACACTACGTGAACATAGAAACCAGGGGAAACCAGCACCCGATTCTTTTGGTACATTGAGTTCACATGTTTGGCCGTATATTATAACAAAAAGATGCAAAGGGAAGATATTTGCCCAATTGTGAGTGCTCTTTTTCTCCTTATTTTTATCTACGTGTGACTCATTTTTTTAAACCAAGTGTATGATCTCTAACTTAAAACTGTTGTTGCA
Source organism: Camelina sativa (assembly GCF_000633955.1). NCBI lineage: Eukaryota > Viridiplantae > Streptophyta > Magnoliopsida > Brassicales > Brassicaceae > Camelina > Camelina sativa. The sequence continues at coordinate 31,843,990 of NC_025693.1, forward strand.
GAAGAGATGATCTGACGTGGAACGACGCTCAGAACTTGGCGTTCTTTCTGGGACAACAACTACGCAACCTTCATCTATTGCCATATCCACCAGTCACATGTCCTGAGTTGTTGAATGTAAATGCTGTTCATGGGGAGTTGAACATTCCAGCAGAATGGAAAGTTTTTGTCGATGCTCTGTCCCAAAAGAAGAAAGACGTCACTGGCCGTTTGGAAAACTGGTACATTTCTTGAAATGACTCTGCTTCCATTTGCTTTTGCTCTATAAAAAAAAACTTACTGGTGGTCATTATTTGTTCTGAACCTCTCAGGGGAAATCCTATTCCGCGGGCTCTGATGAACAGTATAGACGAATACATTCCTGACGAATTTTTTGTAGACTTACTCAATGTTTTCAAGGTTGCTGCTCTTATCTCTCTCTTTTTCTTATCAGGAGTCTAGACCTTCTTAAAATCGAATTAACATAACCTTTTTCTGGGATCACAGGACACAAATGGTGGAGACGAAATCAAGCCCTGCACCTGGATACACTCAGACGTCATGGATGACAACATTCATATGGAACCGTACGCAGATGATTCAGTTGATGGTCAACACAATTCATGGCGTCCCAGTCATATTCTAGACTTCAGCGATTTATCCATAGGTACATTTTATTCCCAAATTCATAAACTATATTGCCAAATTTGGAGACTTTTGGGCATTCTTGGACTGTTTTCTCATTTCTGAAAGAGTGAGAAAATTGCAGGAGATCCCATCTACGACTTGATACCAATATACTTGGATGTCTTTAGAGGAGACACTGATCTTTTCAAGAAGCTTCTAGAGAGTTACGGGCTTCCATTAATCAGAAGTAGGACACCGGAGAATGTAACTACAAAATCAACAGACAGTACGAGGAAGAAAGTATTGCGTCCTTCCTACCGCACAATGTAAGTAGTAACTAGTAACTGTTATAAACATGATTAAAGAAAAGCCTTGGAAGGCTTCTTGTGCTGAATGATCTGTGACTGTGATTGGTTGCAGGTGTTACTGTATATTACATGAAGAGAATGTGTTGGGTGCAATGTTCAGTATTTGGGATGAACTTCGGACAGCTGAATCATGGGAGCAAGTTGAGCAAACTGTTTGGAATCTACTTAACAACTACTGATATCGTTTTTTTTTTTTCGTTTTAAATTCTTCTTAATTTGTGTTGTTGTATTTGGCAAATTACAGAAAATAATAACATGTGGTTCTTACCGTGACAGAGAACTCTTTATAGAAAACTCAACTCATATATGATTACTTAAAAACTATTACCGTGCCTGATTCGTGTATGTATAAAAATGTCTAATAAGTTGATAACATTGTTGTAACATAAAAAGAATCACATAGAATGTTTCACACTCAAATGATATAAGTTTGCAATAAGCAAAACTCTAAAGAACAATTATATTCACACGTCTGTGTGTATCATCAATGTATCAGCTTCAGAAACATGAAACCTTTGGCTTTTGTTTGGGTGATAAAACAGTTCACAAAGGGGAAAGGAGATCAGCGGTATCGATATCGTACTCAAAATCTGTGTCCAAGTCATCAAGATCCATACTGCTACATCCAATGGCACCACCACTGCTTCCACCGGAACCACCAGCACCTGTGAGTCCACCAGCTACAGTGATCGGTTTCCGAGCTTCCTCAATGATCCACACTATCTCTTCCACTGTCTGAGTCGATGGACCATTCATCATCAATGATCCTTCCGACATCTCCACCGGCAAATTCTTGAGAAACCAAGGATGATTCTTTATTTCCTCTATTGTTATTCTCCGTCACATCCAAATCGAAGTAGTTGAGGATTTGAGGTTAGATCTCCACAGTTGAAAGAGAACACAACATAACACATACCTTTTCAGTGTTGGCGACGAAAATGCGAGAGAGAAGATGCCTGCATTCATCTGAAACACGGACGTAATCAGGAACAGAATACTGAGCTCTGAGAATCCGAGCGATGGTTTTACGAAAATCTTTAGGGTTGGAAGGGTCTTCAAAAGGGTAAGCACCAACAAGCATAACATACAAAGTGACTCCACAAGACCAAACATCAGCGATTTTGCCGTCGTACTCTTTCTTGGAGAGCACTTCAGGTGCAATGTAAGCAGGTGTTCCTACTGTTGTCTTTGGCTGCGAATGAAGAACTCCTGATTTCGAATATCCAAAGTCGCATATCTTCACCCGCGGCGCCTCACTTCCATCCAGTAATGTGTTCTCTAGCTTTAGATCTCTATGGCATATCTCCTTCATTTTTCCCACATACCAAACACTTTTTAATTGTAAAATTTTCCATTAACAACAAAAAGAGAGCAAAATGTGATATTGTTGCTTACAAGACTGTGACAATAATGAACTCCTGATATGAGCTGCTGAAAGAAGAACCTTGCCTGAAATAAAAAACAATCATTCATACACACTTAATGTTTTGTTTTAGATCATGACGACAAAATCAGTATTGTCAAAACAAGAAAGACCTCGTCTTCGCTGAATCTTCCGGCGGTGCAGATTCTTCCGAAGAGTTCTCCTCCGGCGGCGTATTCCATTACTAGCGCCAAATGTGTTGCCGTCAACAAAACCTCCTTGAATCTGATTATATTGGGATGGATGAGTGACCTATGGTTCATGATTTCTCTTTGTACATGTTCATCAATCTTCATAAACAAATCACAAAACAAACATATTTAAGAAACTCAGAGAAAAACTAACATAACATAATATAATCTTGAATTAGTAGTAGTAGCTCAGAGAGCTAAAAAAAAAAAGACCGACCTTTAGGCCTCTCTCGATGAACTTAATAGCGAAGAGCTCTTTGGAGAATTTGTCACGAACAAGCTTTGCTACTCCGAAATTACCAGAACCAATATCCTTCACTATCTCATACCTCTCCATAACTCTACCAAAAAAAACAGAGCTGCTCTGTTTCTATTTATATATATACTCTGTTTCTCACAAAAGTCAATTTAGGTAAAAACAGAATATAACTTTTTCAGAAACAAAAAAACAAAGTTGATAATCAAACACAGATATGTATGTTTGAGAATAGGAAATAAATACTAAGAGGGAAACAAGACAGAGCTCCTCTGTTCTCTTGTTCAGAAGACAAGACAGAAGAACCAATTAAAATTAATTGAAGTGAAGAGATAACTTCAAGAAAAAGGAACCAACTTTTCTTGGAAGTATATATCTCCCCGGAAATAAAGATTTCACCGGAATTTTAGGAAGTGATGTAATTATACAAAAGCGCGTAAAGATGGATATCGCACATTATTTCAGGATTTTGATCTTCTTGGGAACCAGCTTTGCGTTTTGGAACAGAGTAGTCACTTGCTTTTGACTCTGTTTTTTTTGTGTGTTTATGACTTGTGACTTGTGAGAGAGCAAGTATCGATCCAGAATTTGACACGTGTTAAAATGTCGTGAGAGTTTTGAATTTTGCCAACTAGTAGTAGTATTATTATTATTGTTTTCGTTAAATATCTCATACTATAAAATTTTGTATAACAACAATTTCACAAAATATACTATTTTTTATAAATACGAGAGAGATTTAAAGAATGTCGTGTCGTGGGGTTTCTATTACACATGTGGTTGGTTTTCTATGGAATCTTAGTGACAAAGGAATATGTATATAGTATATAGTATATTTTTAAAGAATCCCAGTTTATTTGTGACCTTATGAATTAATAAGATGAAAACTATTATTGTCCAATGTTCGACAAAAATTGAGATAATAATTAGTTTTATCATTAGCTTGTTGTGAATCTTGTGATGACTATTGGAGGTTTCTCAAGTCCAAGATTTTTGTTTCGTTAGATCTGTCCATCATAAGCTTGTACTATACATAGTTAACTTGTATTTAGTAGTTTTGATAGTCTAGAGTAACTAGTGTCAAAGTTCATTGTTCTGTTCTTGAACTAATTTAATGATTATTATTTTGGAAGAGTTTTAAGTATTTGATCGTTGGGTATCTGAAAATGTATAAAAATTACCGTACCCTAAAGTAAAACCATAACAGTATTGTAAGCTCTTTTGTCTTCGCCGACAAACAAAGAAAAATGGTTTATCAACATGATTACAAGATAGACTCATCGATCTCAACAAGACGAAAGGTTTTTTTACTAGTTTATTAAGAAGTAGTCAAAGAAAATAAGATAACTAAAATTATTGGTAGGGGAGCCTGGGGGATATCATTATTTACAGACGGAGCTCGAAAGCGTTCCTAAGACCATCATTAGTGGAGTAACCCACCATAGTTACTCTCATATTAATTAATTATATAATTAATACTAAATTAAGTAAAGTAATTTCTAAGAGAAACTTAAGCAAAAACACCCTATTACTAGAGAACCCAAAAGAAGGTTGCTATGTATTTACAAACACAATCTCCATGTCAACTTGAAAAATAATCCGAACAAGGTAACAAGTTACAATGTCATTTGAATCCAAAATAAAAAATACATCTAATTGTCTTACTGCTTAAAACCTGCAACCACAGCTCTCATACTTAAAATCTGCAACTCCCACAGTTAAAACCTGCAACTACACTTAAAACCTGCAACTCCCACCCTTAATAACATCCCTAAACAGAATCATCTAAAGCCTTGAGACAGATAGATATATCCATCTAAAGTTGAACATTGTCCAAATCGCAACCCAAAAGAAAATCTCCTGTCTAACCTTCTGTTCTTTCTTCTGAGACTTCACTCTTTGTAACAAACATATCAGAAAGTTCAGAACTCTCTACCACATACTCCATAGTGACTGCTCAAGTTTTAGTTTTAGAGAAAGATACCTTCACCAAACAGTTGCGTGAACATGCACATAAAAAAAAGCCAGAGGCAGCCATTGCCATTCCAATCGCTGCGTAAGGCGCATATGCGATAGCCAATCCAGCACCTTGACATAAAACATCGCTCAGAAATCAGACAAAAAGAAAAGACTCAGAAGCAGTATCAATCTAATAATGTCTAGATCAGACAACAAAGGAAACAGTATTAGTGTAGTTTCCCGATCTGACAAAGGAAACAATATATAACAATCTAATCTACAGATCAGACAAAGAAAACAGTATGAATCTAATCTCATCTCTAGATTCAGAAACAGTATCAATTTAATATAATCTCTAGATCAGACAGTATCAAACAAAATCAGACAGGAAGAAGAAGATTCAGACAACTCTGGTCTCCAGATCAGGAATAATACCATTGTTTCTAGGCGAGGAAGAGAACACATAATTCCCATAGGATCTGAAATTAACCAACCAAACCTGAGTGACATAATTCCCATACTGATCATGAGCAAGAGCAAACGTAGATTCCAGTATTTCATCGATTATACAATGAGTCTCCTCATCATCTGAGCAATGCTCCAAGATTCTCTATAATAAAGCAGACAGAAATAATTTTTTAAAAAAAGAATATGAATATTTCAAGTTCAAAACACAAAAAACATTCTACTCTTAATAAGAACAAAAAACTAATCTAAAAAAAATACAATAAATCGAAATATAATAAATCGATTACAACCATAAATCTTTCAAAAAAATCTCCAAATCAATATGCCATCAAACTAATCTTATAATCAATTGAACATCAAACTAATCTCATAATCAATTTAACATCAGAATAATCCCATCAATCGAAAACGATCCGAAACCCTAACATCAGAATAACCCCATCAATAAATCTGAATTGAGAAGACGAACTTTCGTATCTCACGGTTACACCGCCGTCGTTTGTCCGCCATCGTCGTTTCTCGTCGTCTTCAGAAACGAGAGAAGAGAGAAAGAAAAGAGAGACAGAAGAAAGGGAAAAAGAAATGAGAAAAAATGCTCTTTTATATTTATGAACCCACCACTCAGGAGACGCCACATATCGTTACTCTTGGGGTTACTCGGAATGCTTCCGACAGAACCGATTCTCAGCTTCATGGACTGATATATAGGTTTTTATTAATATTTTGGGGCTCAAATCCAAGAGTATTCCTAAGAGAAACCCTAGTAACGATGCTCTAACGTTATTATAAGAAACTTGTAAATATATATCCCATGATCAGTGCTTCACTGCTCTGCCTAATATTTTTTTCAATTAAAAGCCTTCTACAAAGACAGTATTCTAAGTTTGGACCCTACTTTCTCTCATTGGTCTGTGGGCCTGTAAGTGAATTTTTGTATGGCTAAGGTTGGTGGATCATTCATCAAACTAAACGAATCATAAATCAGGGGCACACAGTTTTCATTTTGCCATAATTTTGCTGTTAGTTTCCATCCATTTATCTTCTTCTCAACTTATATATTTTGTTTTATGGTTTGTTCGGAAAACATATATATAAACAATATACAATAGTCAATCACCCATTCCGATCCTCTGCTAGGCGTGATCATATCCTTGACCACTCGGAAATCCGGTTTAAGAATCTGCTCATGTAATCTTTGTCAATATATACCCTTTATATGTCCAAGAACAAGGGGGATGCCAACTAATTAAACTTTAGATGGATCATGATGTCAAAACCTTACGCGGATCTCGAACGACATGCATTGTGGGAGTCACCATTGGTCCTTAAATACTTAGAAAACGGCATGTCATTGAGAGGTTGAACTATATATAGAGAGGCACAAATTAATGTCATGTCTCCCGATCCTTACCAAAACACCGGAAGAAGATCAAATGTTCATCATCTACCAAGAGTCTGGCTTCTAAACCCCCTTAGTTTTATGTAGAGAACGTGCAAGAAGGACATTTTAAATTAGGGAATGGATATTTCGATGGTTTAAACCACTTAGCATCGATACTTACTCAACTATTCTTGTTGTCCCTTTCCCCCTCACACGTCGTCGGATCAAATAGTCGTTTAACTGATCCGACTCTCTAGCTCTCTTTTGATAAACTTGTGATATCTTTTGCGAAGTAGCCTTTTGCGCTTGCCTCATTCTCTATCACCTTCTTATCTTATCACCATATATGTAGCTGGACAAGCCATAAATCTCGAACTGTCTTAACGTATTTTCATTGTATAATTTAACATTTTATGCTAGAAAGAGAGAGTGACCTGACTTTAGTTTATTGTATTGAATATAAATCATCATCAAGGAAAATAAAACAACCTTTACGAAGAAGTAAACTAGATATGAATATGAAAGAAAAAAAAAAACATAATCATGCATGGATAAGGATAAGCACTAGACTAATAAACAAAAACTGTTAAAACAAATCTCTAAAAAAGACTTTCGTGTAAAGCGTAACTGATAAACAAATAAATAATTTCGAAGAGGTATCCAAATACGATTGACTTCCGTCCATTAAATGATTCGATTCATATTAATATTTCAGTAACGTATACAACAAAAAAAAAAAAAAAAAAAAAAAAAAAAA